>NC_041393.1:776234445-776267237 GCF_002162155.2 Triticum dicoccoides
GGGACGGGGAGGGGCGGTGGTGGACGTAGTAGGGGGAGGAGGAGGCGGCGCCCGAGGAGGCCGCCAGGGAGGAGTCGTCGGTGGAGTCCATTCATCCGACGGCGGAAACCCTATCTAGATTCGCCGGCGCGGCATGGATTCCGGCGAGAGACGAGTGTGGGTGAGGGGAGGGGAACCGGGCGAAACGCTACTTGGCTAAAACCCTAGACTAGACTAGACTAGAAAGAGAGTGGGGTTGGTTTTGGTTTTGCTTGCTTTTCTCTAACCAACACATTCATGCATGACTCACCACAACCTCAACACATGTTTGGTGTTTCACACCCCCTCCCCTCCCCTCCCCTCCCCTCTCTCTCACACGCACGCACGCACGCACGCGCAAGTGGCGCCTCTCCAAAAAGGAAGTTGTCGTTTCTACGATTTCTACTGCTCTCTCGATCGTACGACGTTTTTTGACTTTGATGTCAGATAATCTCTGAGCCGCCCTGCACCAGTGTGGACACGGGGGTAGGAACGATCCTCTACAGCCATTGGATGCATCCATCGGGTGAATCAAGTCCGTTAATCACGCCATGGCCAAGAGCGTCGGGATGCATAATGCAGTGTCAAAAACCCTCTTACATTATGGGACGCTGAGAGTGGCTTCTAGTGGCACACGAGGCTTACTATATGAGGGAGTATACGTTAATACTATATATTACTGTATCGCACAGCACGGGCATTGCCTATTATCTGGTCCACGAATGATCGAGAGGTGTGCTTATCTTGGGACGGACCTCGGTCTTCTAACAGAGGGCCCTCCTCTGTGTTGGTTCCCCTGCTTGTCGCAATCGAAGGGGGAGAGTCGTCCAAAGATATTGAAGAGTGCTAATTTTACAGCTAGAGGGTAATATCGGTGTGATGGAATCCCGAGGAGAAGCAATGTGGGATGTGCTCCTCGCACGAACAGTCAATTCGTTACAACTAGTACCTACCTATAAGAAACAATTGTGCAAAAAATTAAATACATGAATGCTCATGTTTACCAGTACTCAAATCTTCGTATTAGGGGGGGTTGGGTGGGGGAAGATTGTTTGGTGCCAAGAGAAAACAATAAACTTCGACGCTCTAAAAGAGCAACAAATCCAAAAGGAAGTTTTACAAGCAAATGTGCATGCCTAAATTTTTGACATTTGGAAAGGAAAAAAAAATGTGCGCCTTTGAATTTCCGTTAAATCTGTGTTATGTTCCTTACACAAACGATGCCGGTAAATGTACCCATCAATATAAAGCAAGCATGTTCTATAAATTATAAAATGCGCCTGGAATTAGTTACTGATTCAGCTCAAAAACTCAACTGCATTCCTTATATATAGTTTACTCATAGAAAGAAAGAACAGAGGTCAACATGCCTTCCATGGACACCAGAATGCTCTCTTGATTTACCACAGAAAACAACCAAGTAACATCTTATTTTTCATAATTTTGTACCCAAAAAAAAAAAAGCCAACTAAATAGTATCAGTGGAGAAGTCCTAAGTTACAGTGGACAGTCATCTTGACTACAACATCACAGCCTGCAATATAGACACCGAATGCAAATCGAACTTCATCTTTTATTAATAAAGAAACTTCTTTTCCCAGGTAAAGAGTACACTTTGCTTTTACAGGAATGCTAATAACAAATGTCCTACAGCTCGAACCTTTACACATCATATACAATGGATGTGCCGTCGAGCCCTAACAGGAATCATGTATTGGTTACTGGGGGTAAAAAAAGCCAGTGCGACGCTAGTCACGCTACCACTAACCAACCAGCACAGACTATTTCTGGCAAGCTACAACTGATGGCAGGATCAAAACTGGCGGCGCAAACCTGCCGTTTTCAGAAGTTGATCAGCCATAAGCACATGAAAGAATTAGAAAGGGGAAAAAAATACTAGCCTGAAGAAGGATTTGTACATGCTACAAATCAGGGCCTTTAAAAGGGGAAGAAATGTCTTGGGAATATCCCATGAAATCGCTGTGTCTTCTGGCTGTTCTGTGGGGAACCCTTTTGCTGTCCTTCCACGTGTTGTCTATTTCGCTATCTTGTCGCAGAAGCTTTACCAAATCTAGCCTAACCTGGGATTTCTCCCGCGTGTTGCTGATACACTTATTATCATCCTCCACAGTTTCTGGTTCGTCACCAGATGCTGGAGGGGTGTGAGGTCCTGCTTCGGCGCTTGATCTGAGACATGGGGAAAAAGAGTTATATGAAAGAACGTGCAATTAAATGCACAGGGTCAGCACGAGAAATTAAAACAACACTACCAGCGCCTTGACATGCTAATGGACTGTTTTTACGGATCATCCCCAGAATGAATCATAAATGAATAAATAATGTCATATTGAGTTATTGACAGTCTTGATTCCACCAATCAATGATTGCCAAGATCCTTGGTTCATGCTATCCTTAGCATATAAAGTTATCATCAATATGTTACTCCAAGAAAGCTAACAGCTCCAAGGAAATGGTTAAACCGAGTATACATACCTATCCTCCTCCCTGGCTGCTGACCGGGGGAGCGATATAAACCCTTCGCCATTATTAGGACTGCAAGCAGGACAATAGAATGTTTTTGGAGGGGGGCCACACAAGTTGATGCAATCAAAATGATACCACTCGTCACACTGATCGCATGCTATCATGGCCCTGTTATCATATGGTTTGCGGCAAATGCAATAAAGAATGCTCCGATCTCTGAGTAACTGCAATGGGACTAGGCTGGTCAGAAAATAACCAACAAAAAGCTCAATGAATAATTAATGAGATCTAGAATTCGGTATGTACCTTCAGCTCCTTCTCGACATGTACAGATAGATTCTCCCCTTGAACAATAAGCTCATATACAAGATCAAGTGGAAGCTCACCACAATCAAACGCGGCCTGCAGAACAGCATGCATGGTCTTAAGGTTTGCAGCGTTTCATTCCCATCTTACTTACAGAGCAAATAGCAAAAGAAACTGGCATCTCACCTTTCCTGCTTTGGCTAGCCACTGCTGACTGGTTTCCTTTATTTCACCAATCTGTGACTTGAAGAAATCTTCACCAGATATCTCTAAATTTGAACCCTAATAGAATCAGTGCATCAAAGAATACATCAGGCCGAGTGAATTTAAAATTTGATTACCATTGAAGAAAAATTAAGGATATAGAACTACATGAGCACTGCAAAGAGGCTCATATAAATGAAGAGCATAAATGGAAACATTACCATGGACACACCACTGAATAGAAATTGTAACTATTGCCACAATATAAATGATAGCTGAGAAATAAATCCGAGTTATTATTATTTTATACAGTTCAACATCATACAAAACTTCCACATTTGCTTTCAGTAACAAAGTCATCAAAGGACTAAGGAGATTATGTTCCATTAACAGAATCAGAATCAGAATGGTTCATCACACCACATCAGGTATGAACTCCATAACACAACTGTAATAGACCTCTTTTAAAACTGTTCATTCTATCCGTGTCTCTGTTTCCCACATTGATATCCTAAGTCACTATGATTGCCGAAGTGCCTATATTTGGGAAGAAAAATTATAGTTTAAACCAATCATATTACCTCTTTATCAAGGCGCATCACATGTTGGATCGATGTCTTTTTTCCACCATACAAGATTTTATGAATTCGTTTCTTCCATATATATCTGCTCAATACCAACTCAATGTTACCGATGATTTGCTGATCATATAAGCCAGCAGCTGATGTTGCCTACAAAATTGACCAATAAACAGCAATGGCATACTTGTTTATTTCTTCTAACACATCCATCATTGAAAGAGTCGAGAGCATCTAACGTTCATCAAAATTTGTTAAAAATAAGGGACAAGATTGCCAAGGATCACCTTTAGAGCAACCAGAAGAGGTTTGCACATCACACTGAGATCATTTCCGTTGCAAGAATCCGCGTCATGCAAAATTTGCACCAAAGAGAACTTAAAGTCACTACCCTTCTTGATAATTTCTTCCAACAAATCCAACTCCTCAATTCTATTAAAGGTCAGGTGAACCTTTGTAAGCCCAAATGAGGAAGCTAAGTTTAAATTAAATAGTTGTTTTTAAAATTACCCTGTGTAGAAACCCTTTGTACAACTGAGGAGTTCACTAAGTGCACTAAGAGCAGGACGGTTCCCTTTAGAGATCTGTAACATTTGCATCAGTATCAGAATATAACATCAATCACCAACTTAATCAGATTTATCAAACTGATAATTACCTTCTCTTGTATTCCTTTCTCTAATGGATCCCCGCTTTCTAAACAGAAGCAAAATGGACAAATATATTCAGTGGTTGTTCGTTTAGAAGCAAGCAGTGGTTCCACACAAGAGCTGTGGTACCTGCATAATAGATCATTCAATCAACAGATTGAGAGAAAATGCACAGAAAAACAAAACATGACAGACAGTATCGAGAAGGCATAGTTTGACCGAACTAGCTAGTTCCCTTCACTCAATACAAGCAGAAAAAAAAATCCATTCCAAGCAGAAAAATAGCATGTTCTTGTGTTGGATTCAGAGAATCCCATCTCATGTACACTACTGATCTATGTGCATACAAACAAGCATAATATAATTTGATTGACACCTCGACGAACATGAAAAACCAATCCAAGCACATGTAATTTACCAGTCTTGACATATTAAACATCTGGAGGCTACATCATCTCCCACGTCACATGAACAGATGACACAGAACCCTTTCCTCTTACAATCCTCAGCATAAAACATAGAAGCATTGTCCAATGATCCTCTGATCTGAAAATAGTAAGTGAAAAGCTCAAAGCGTTTGCCAATAAATAAATAAAAGAAGACAACAAAGCGTGCTCGTTTCAAACAGAAACCAACCTTTAGAAGCATTGAGAGCACAGATCCATTATCAGTGACATCAGGAGAAAGAGTACAGCAGCACTTATTGAACCACCCATCAATCTTTTTAATATCGAGAACAACCCTATCCATTTCACAACAATCAAGTGCAACAGACCGGCCACTGTCCTGTAAAGGTTCACATATCATGAATGTTAGCAGAAGATACTCAACACAACAGAATACAATCACTACTCAATATTTTTCATGAACATGTAATGAAGAGCGGTGAAGCAAGTTAAAAGCTCGCTATGGTGCATATCTCGTGAATCTAAATTTTAGCAAAAATTACACAAATAAACATTAAGACAAGAAATAGCTATACTGCAAAAATATTTACAATGTTCTCATAAAAATGTTACAAAATTAACAGAAACAAAATGAATAAGAAATTCAGCTCCTAGATATTGATAATACGAATGACTTACTCTGAGCCTTAGTAGTTCAGTCCAAGATTGGTGATCACGCGATGTAAAGAAGGCATTACATTGCTCTGTCCATGACCTGAGAGGAAGGAAGAATTATTGAATGATAAAATGATGGCTCCAAACGCAACTTGATGGCTTGAACTATCACTTGAGTGCAGTAAAGTAAACTAAAAGGACTGGGAGGGCACAGCGCAGCTTTCGAAAAAAGTGCACAAGGCCGAAAAAGGAGATAGTCTGGTACAGTGGTACTCTAGTATGTTCTGTTAAATACTTCAAAGATAAATGCACTAGTATATTCCAACTTCAGTATGGAAGCGAGATCTGGTTATTCCTATCTACCAAATTGCTTCCTAGTGCAGCTGCACTATCTGGAGCGATCAAGCGCACCGTCCATCCACCTTCTGATGCGTTTTTTGGCGTGATGCGCCGAGTAGAGTATGTAGTCTATAACAAGCGGCGGTTATCAACTTTAATCACAGGTTCTGGGCCATAAGACAATTAATGCGTTCACACAAGGTCGTGGGCAAATTTATGTGTCTTTGCGCATTAAATTTTGTTTCACAAAATTTCAGGAAAGTTATATCTTTCAAAATTACGATCTGTTTTCACCGTCAGGTTCTTTGCGACGACCTCTTAGAAACTATTATGTAGATCCCATTTGCATATGTTCTACGATTTTTTTTTTCAAAAAAAGCAACTTTGGTATTAGATGAGGCAACTTTTAGTGCTACATTTGACAACTGCCTATTATGTACCTTACCATAACTGCCAATTAGTCTGATGCTCTCCTAAGTTGGCTAGTATAGTTTTTTTTAACAGAAAGACTGTAAAGGAGGCCCATACAATATAATTGGCGGAACAAAGCCAAATTGCAAGTACCGTGCCTTGAACCTGGGTGGGTGGGAAGGCATCAGCCCCTTTCCACCACTAGGCCATGCCTTAGTCTGCTTGGCTACTATACTTGTCCTACCATGACGGCCAAATTGCTTATCACTGTCGCAAGTTGCCTTCTCTGACAATTGAGAATCTTAACACTATCCTAAGTTGTCCTGCAAAATTTTCCGGTGTCGTATGCAAACTAGAAACCATGACAGGGAGAACCGTGGCTTAGCCCGGTGGTGAGCAAGTGCCGAAACCTGCCCACCCACCCGAGTTCGAGTACCCCTACTCTCATTCTCGGTGTGTACTCACCTTTCACCTTAATGAAACGTCATGGGCTGTCTAACCCATGATCTGAAAAAAATTTAGAAACCATGATAGGCAACTTTCATAGTACAACCATGGTTCCTAAGTTGTCTACATCACTACGAAGTTGCCGATGGGT
Source organism: Triticum dicoccoides (assembly GCF_002162155.2). NCBI lineage: Eukaryota > Viridiplantae > Streptophyta > Magnoliopsida > Poales > Poaceae > Triticum > Triticum dicoccoides. The sequence continues at coordinate 776,241,095 of NC_041393.1, forward strand.
GATGCTCAATTGCTTGCCTAAAATACCATGGAAGTTGCCTATCATGGTTGCTAAGTTGCCTATGACGCCAGAATGTTTTTGTGCGGTAACTTGGAATAATGTTAGAATACTCGCCAATCATGGTAGACAATTTAGAGATGATGTTATGCACCTTGGCAAACATGGTAGTCAACTAAAGCGGGCATTGGGTTGATAGGCAGTTATGGTAGGAAACTTTAAAGGTGATATTAAACAACTTGATAGTCATGGTAGCCAACTTATAAGAGCTTGGGTAGATATGTAGTCATAGTATGCACCCTGCCCGGAAAGTTGCTTCCTGTAGCACCGAAGTTTCCCCAAGTAGTGCCAAAATTGCTCATGAAAAAAAGTTTGTTGAAACATACCCACATAGGATCTGGTTTTGAAGAACTTGACACGAGAAACCCAACGGTAAAAACAGATCTTAATTCGGTTCAGAAGTTGTAGCTTTTTAAAAAAACGGTAAAAACATTCCCTTTTACATGGTTGTCACGAGAAACACAGCGGTATAAACAGAGATCTTAATTTGGTTCAGAAGTTGTAGCTTTTTTAAAAACGGTAAAAACATTCCCTTCTACATGGTTGTCACGATAAACACAACGGTAAGAACAGATCTTAATTCGGTTCAGAAGTTGTAGCTTTTTTAAAAGACGGTAAAAACATTCCCTTTTTCATGGTTGTCACGAGAAACACAACGGTAAAAACAGATCTTAATTCGGTTCAGAAGTTGTAGCTTTTTAAAAAACGGTAAAAACATTCCCTTTTACATGGTTGTCACAATAAACACAACGGTAAGAACAGATCTTAATTCGGTTCAGAAGTTGTAGCCTTTTAAAAAACGGTAAAACATTCCCTTTTACATGGGGTTTCCTAATGTGTGTTACAGTAAGAAATCGCACGGATGGGACCAAGGGTGGGGGACCAGGTGATTCCATATCTGGTGCTTTCCTTTTTGGAGGGTCTGCTCGTCCACACTAATCCCATGAACAACACTGAGATTCTTACATGTGACTTACTTATGTTTGTTTATAGCATCCTCGAGCTTGGCAGTCATCATAGAATAAGGAACAGCAATTTCCTGTGACAAGCAAAAATATAATGCAGCTGAAACCCAAGAACAGCTGAAGAAGTGAATGGAAAATGTGAAAAGTACGTCAGTTCTGAAAACTTGCCTGATGTTCTGCCAAAACATTTTCGACATCTTCCAGTCTATATTTTACAGAGTTTTCAGAACCAGGAAGCAAAACAAGTGCTTTCCTTAGCCAAGATAATCCGCTCATCAACAATGTAGCTAAAGGGCAGCTTGACAATGATGCAGGAAGGTGGACAGCTTCTTCAATTGCTCGATCAACAGCCTGCAAGGTTAAATTTACATGGCTCTAGCAACTTCAGCTACACAATTAAGACATATGTAGTGCAACGGATAACTATCTTTAGACAGTAACAAACAAGTTTCACTCTTCAGCTAAATAATACTCCCTCCGTCCCAAAATAAGTGTCTTAGCTTTGTACTAACTTTAGTACAAAGTTGTACTAAACTTGAGACACTTATTTTGGGACGGAGGTAGTATGATTCAGTTTGGATCAGCAAGGACATGCATATGAAAAGACAACTAACTTACTACTGTGGTGCGTTGGTATACTATCAGTGGCAGTCCTAAAATGAAGATGACCCCCACACAAATCACATATGTCCCACGTGAGTCATGATAAGTTGGATGTCACACACCACGTGCACGGGCTATATCAAAGAATTTTTATTTTTTTGGAAATGGTGGCAGTGCACCATGGTGACCTGGGTACTACAGCAACAAGGGTGGACCAGTGGCCTTAAGATGGACCATGATGGCCTCTACTATTTCCTGCACACCCCTACCTCACAGACATGCTCTCTCATACAATGCAAGTGAATTTGATTTTAAGAATTTTAGCTTTGGCAAGTTTGAGGGGCACAGTGTTTGGATCTAGAAGATCGAAAAACAGAGGTGAATGAGGAAAAGTGCACGTGGTGAGACCTGCAGTGAAGATGCAATCGTCCTGCTACAAGAAGACGGATGGTGGACCCTTTTTTAGGTGCTGGAGCGATGTGACTATTAATCTATTACTGTTCCATAGTATTCCGAAAACAAATAGCACACAACAATACTTGATAGTACTAGAAGCATAATTATCATCATTCATTAATGGAACCAAAAATGCAGGTGAAAAATATTAGGTCAGAAATTGGATTTAGGAGTGTCACTAAAACAATAAAAGCAAATATCTAAGATAGAGAGCATACTAAACAGCCTTGCTTTCTATACATGAACCAATCAAAATGACAGATGCAGCGAGTAACAGTTATGACAGTGAACATGTTACCTCTAACAAGGGAATCCTGCAGCAGAAAGACAGTGCTGTCAACATCCATCCAAGTGTCACCAAAGAATCTTTCATTTCATTAAGAACCTTTAACTCAAAACCAAGAGATAATCCACTTTCTATTTCTGCACTAATTTTACTTTGCAGCTCCTCCAAATCTCTTTCAAGTGGGTCAACTGTAGAGCCGATCACATTCAGATGCAGTAGGGTTCTTAAACTGCTTAGCAGACTTTGTGAATTCTGTTCCCACTCCTCAATATTACTGAGAACAGAATTAAGTGCAGAAGTGTCGAGAATGACTTTCATAGTTGCAGGCTGACAGACTAAATCCTGTGATATGAAGAACCATGGTTATCAAAAAAATTATAAATAAGTATACTTTCTGAAAATAATTATCGTGAAAGCCATATTGAATGAACCTTCAAGTCATCAACTTTAAGACGAACTCCAAATCCAAGTTTATCACATCTAGGTCTCAGATAGGCCTGACATTTGTCCATCCACAGCCTAGCAGCAATAATCTCTGCTTTCATAACTTGTTCAGATGGAAGTATAGCTTTTATATCCTCTGACAACCTGAAATGGATAGTCAGTATAAAAAATAGTCTGTAGCATAAGAATATAGATCTCTATGAGGACTAGTACCGGATATGATCCTCAAACTCAGAGAGAGAAGCTGACAGCTCAAGCATACGTCGAGCCTTCTCTTCCCAAGCAGTGGCATTTTTTAGCACCTCCGACAGACCAACGAATGGTTGCTCCTCTTCAATAGTTAATCTGGCAGACAGGTAATAATAGTGAGGCAGAGCAAAAGAATTATCCTATACAAGATTAGAAACTGGTGAATTGATTACACTTACATGGAGGCTTGTATCAGAATTTCTTTAATAAACTGCAGGGACATTTGTGTTGCAAGAGCCTGTTACATACTTGAATGTTAATGTAATCAATCCACTTAAGCATCAATGAAATAATATCCACCTTAAACAATGGTGTCAACACTAGAAACTGCCATACGTAGGCAAAGTTAACTGCAAATTTCAACTAGACTGACTTGGAATAAGGGATGAATTATATATAACACATGTTTAGAATCAAATAGCACAATCAACCAATGATGAAGAAGTTCATGCTTTCTGTGGCAGGAATCTAAAGATGTTATCGGAGACCCTGACTAGGATCCAGAGACTGATTTATGACAAAGTTAAGAGTTACCAGCAACCATAAACAATGTTAAAAATAAGAAGAAATTAAAGGGATTCAAGTTTCAACTCAGGTAATAAGATATATGTTGGGTTCAATTATAATTTCATCATGAAGTTTTAATCAACATCTATTTTTCATTTGCTAGAGTGAAAAAAATGTAGTGTCCACTCATTTTATCAGCAAGAGCTACATGATCCAAATTTTGTAGGAGTCAATTGGTTTAATAGTGCAATAAGTGGGTGTCTGCGAAAGTGGAACTAGGAAACACATTCACATTACATGAGTTCTTATTCTCAGTTACACGGTTTAGAAAAATACCTCAGATGCTTGCTTCCTGCAAAAGGACCTCTTTAATTCTTTTTCAACAAATGGCAGTTCGTCCACTGAGTAGAACAATATCTCTTGTGAGTTAGATAATAAAGCATTTCACATACAACAATCGCCATGGATAGAAGTATTAAAAATGTACCTTTTACTCTCAGTGATTTGCCATCCTTTAGAATGGCTGTCAACTCCTCAACAATGTTGTGGTAGTCGTTCCTTTCAAAAAGTTTTGTGAGTATGCTATTAACATGACTTGCCCAGGAGCAAGCACCTGAATACCGTTGCTTAAGAAGGTTCAGCTCGGGAATGTTGAACTTGGTACCATCCAATGCAAGGAGGAAATTCTCCAGTTCCTGGAGTATTTACAACAAAAGAGTAATACATCTGCATTCCTTCAAATTCGAATAGTTGAGAAAAGGAATAGAGGAATAGGATGATTGCTAACCTTTAGACCAGGCGAGTCTTGGAGATATGATTGACACTGCATTCTCAATGATTCAGCTTCTTTCCACAGTTTTGAAACAAGATCAACTTCTGGAACTAGAGCTCGAAGTTGTACCATCTATCAAGGTTTAGACATTGTCAAATGCCTGACAATTCAACAATGCAGAAGCATATGAACAGCACATGAATCAGAATTAACTTTGAAGGAGAAGCTGACAGCCAAAAAATTTAGACACACCTCTAATTTCAGAGTATTCAGGCAATCTATGTCAATGACGCCCAGTTTATCCTCTTCAAGTAAATCACGTGCTTTCTTCAACCAAGACTACAGCACAAGTGAAATGCAAACATTCCAGAAGTTAAGAAACTCAATAAGTTAAGAAACAGTGCATGGGAAAAGAAACTACCACTAGCATATCAAATTATCAAATTAAAGAATTACACTAACAAAGCGCATACCTTTGCAGAAGAAATCTCACAAGACAACATTGATGTTTCAGTTAGCTCGACAGGTAATTCAGAAGCCCGAGAGTACAGTGCTTCCAAGTGGTCAACCTAAGAAAACATGACAATGAGAAAACATTGTCACCACAATCTATGAAACGGTAGGTGGAAGAATTCAAGGATGCAATGTGAATCTATTTTGTGTCCCACAATTCATGATTACCGTCGAGCAGGATGATAATGCAATGTTTATTTCACTAATCAGCATTTTTCCTTTCTCTGCATACTCCTGCAACAGGGGGAAATTATAACAACAGAGTAAATTATAGGGACTTGTGATAAGAACTACACTGTAGTACCTGATTTTACATACCTGCAGCTGTGCAAGACCAGGTTCACAGGATGATTCACATCTCACAGCAATTAATTCTTCGATATCCACATACTTTACTTTCTCAGAACACTTGTCTTTACGAAGCAAACATTCATCGATTTTGGAAAGGCAATTTCTAATACTCAGACCCCATTTTTTAGCCTCGGTTAATTTTAGTGCCATGTTTCGGACCTAAGAAATCGATAGCATCACAGTAAATACAAGTCACTCAATTGTTGTAAGAATTCTACACAAACCATAGCATGTTCAGTAGAAAAAGACGTACAGAGTCCATGTCATGGTCACCCCACAGAAATTGTTCAGCAGCTTCCAAGGCAGTGGAATATGCAGTATCCAAGAATGGCATATGGAGAATATGATCGGATTTTGAAAGCCAGTCCTTAGCAAGTTGTGCATATGACATATGCTGATCTTTGCCCTGCAGACAGGTCGATAAGGACCCATCAAAAGTAAGAAAAGAAACGAAACAAACATAATCGAGGTGGTCTTCCATTGCACAAAATTATGGTACATGGTGCAGCATAATTTCTTATTCACTGTACCAGATGTCATGGAATCATGAGAAGAGGAACCACCGAGAGATTGACAATACCACCGTAAAAAAGCAAGCAAATCACTCCATGCATACTCTTGTTTAATGGAATGCAAATATTCAAAACAGAGAACTCAATTGACAGACTGGTGCATTGTAGTCCATATCAAACCTTTTTAGATGGCGTGGGGATGTCATTAAGCAACAAGGGGCTCTGCTTAACATTCTCCCCTGAGAGACTAGCCTTGACCTCGGAAGCTAAATCACCCAACTCTGCAAGGGTGTGGCGGTAAAGTAAGCGACGCTTCTCTGGACTGCATTCACAAAGGTGCTTCCAGTGCTGGGAAAGAAAGGAATTGTTTTTAACAAACTTGTTAAATCTTTTTTTATGAAAGCGTTATTCAGTGCCACTGCATAAGATGAACATCCTCATTGAAAGATCTTTTGCTACCGTAGAGCAGCTAAAATATGATGTTCATACCCATGTTTGGCAATAAATGGAACAAGACATAAAGATGACATGGAGTTAACAAATGACTAAGCAAAATAATGCCATAACAAAGACGAACCTCAAGGCAAACATGAGAAGTCCTACAGCTACAGGAAACTGCTGATAGATACAGGTACTGTTGGCATATGATGCACTTCTTATCCTGCATAGTAAAATTTCGAAATGGTTATACTAGCACATTATACACAGAGAAAAATACCATGACAGGGGATGAACGTATATTAATAGAAATACCTCTTCATTTCCAATAAAGTTTGGGTTACTCCTTGGTTGCATTGGACTGGATTTGATAATCCCATTAATCCATAGCTCCTCTCGACATTTTTTCTCTTTAACAAATACCCTCTCAACTTCTTCTTTTAAGTACGCAACTGATTTATTGTCCACACCGTTCTGCAAATAAAAGGATTAGGGAATGTAAATATTTGCCAGCACTGTGCACAGATTATAGTTTTACAGGTTGCGTTTTGGGGCAAACATAAACAAGAAAATAAAATTGCATTAAAATAAATGTATGTGAGATTGTTAATATTTGTCACTTACGACAACAAAATACTGATGATGAAATTCAATAACAGCAGATAAATTTACAAAAAAGGAGGCTTGCTGACCACAACTAAAAGAGCTAAGCTAGCATAACAATGACTCAAAACTAATACAGAATATAAGCAGCAAATAACCAATAGTTATTCTCTAACCTTTGCAACCACATACAAAAGCTCTTCATGGGACAAAACAGGTGCCTTTCGGTACATACGGTACAGTTCAGCTCCAATTCCACCATGAGGCAGCCAGTCAGCAGGAGCAAAATTAACAGCCTCGGCGCAATTTAAACCTGAATTGAACGGTGCGTCTCAAATTTGAAATAACATCATAGCTGAAAGAAAAAGGACTATGGAGTATGGCATGTATTACCTAAATTGAAACCACCATGGTAAGACCTTGGAAAAGTAATCACGAAGTTGCCAGGCTCCTAGAGAAAGATAGCAACAAACAAGTTTTATCTACTAGATGTTGTAAAGAACATCAGTACATATGGTAGAATCCTTGTCTGTTTGCAAAAGAAGTCTGTACTAACCTGCATGACACTGTAAACAGGAACACCATTTGCTTGTAAAACCGACGGATTCAGCATCGTGACAAGGTGAAATAGTAGGTCTGGTTGTGCATCAAATAGATCAGGTAAAGCCTTGCGCATAACCTGTAGCAGTTTAAAATGTTAAACACTTAAGTTACACATAAAAGGCTCGAATGTTACCAAACCAGAATAGCACTGCTAAACAGAAATTGTTGCTAAGGAGCATTTTGCTTTGTTTTCTAGACAGTTGCTACAGATAAGAGAATAACAAATACAAAAAGATCTATTGTAATTCCGCTGTAGCTCAAAAAGTACAACAACAGTTGCTACAGGTAGTAGTAATAAGAGAATAACTTTACTTTCCAGTTCCCAGTACAGAATAAAAAATGTTTATCGAGGTGTAAAGAAAAGAAGCCACTGTGTTAATACAAGTGCAATCAGTATTTGCACACTACTCAATATCACATTTGTATGAACTGGAGATACTAATATCATATTATTTTGTTTAGAAAAACATAACATACCCGCTCAAAAGCATTTGCCTCCGCTCCAGGTACCCCATACCAACATTTTGGCTCGCCCCTGAAACACATGTCAGATAACCACAATTTACTTGGAGATGAACAACTCTAGGCCCAAAACTTAACAAAAAAAGAATGCAGAACATAACAAAATTGCTAGCATCCCTCACATAACAACAAAAGAAAATTCTCGACCCACTAATCAGCAATCAATAAAACAAAAGTAAGAAAAACAATGTGGGATAGCAAAGATAAGAAGATAACATGTCCAACACGCTATTCAGGCAGGATTTGCTTACCAATGTAAATAATTAATTGAATAAAAGCAATGGTCCTCAACATGCCAACAAAATGATGAAAACAGCATCCCCATGTAGAGCCATGGGACCATTACACCAGGAATTTTATCCTTGACGGTCCGAAGAACTGAACCTGGCAGGTTGGGAAAATTGTTGAGATTCCAAGGGCTGGAGCAGTACTTGTGCCACGTCTCTGGATCCACTGATGCAGGCACCGGATCGCCAAGGCGAGGAAACCCACTTCCGTAATCCGAAGTGTCAATGTCACTCCCATACATAACCTCCAGCTCCCCTGCCTTGCCCTCCACAATCTCCCAGAAGAGCTTCTCGACCTGAACACGGCTAGGAGGCCTTGGCCCAAACCACTTCCTTCTCACCTTGTCATCAAATCGCTTGAAAGCATCAAGCTGACAGGTGTTCCTCCTTTCGACGAATCCGAAACAATCGCTGTCAGGGTTCTTGCAGTCCGAGCAGTACCAGTTCCCCGGAGGCACGCTCTCGAGCGGAGGTGATAAACAGTACATATGCCACCCTTTATCACAGCGGTCGCACAGCAGCATGGCGTCCCCATGCAAGCCACTGTCACACCGCTCGCAGACCTGATCGTCTTGGCTGACCTCTGCATCAAGCTTTCTCTTCTTGGGCTTGCGAGATCCAGGAGACCCTGCATTTTTCCCGGGAGAGCCGCTGCCGTTGCCATGGCGCTCGTTAGAAGCCAGTCCGGCGGCCTTCTGATTTCTCCTCTTCCGGCCGCTGCTGCTGCTAACGCCGGAAGCCTCCTCCTCATCCATCTCTCCTCCAGAACCAGAAACCGACGGCTGGTTGTCAAGCTCGACCTTTGCATCGGCCTGCTTCCCGCCCTGCGCCGACGCAGATCTGCCGTTTGTGAACTTCTCGTAGTCGTAGAGATGCTCGTAGTATAGCTGCGCGAGCACGTGCTTGGCGCACTCGGGCACGTGCCGGGGCGGCGCCTTGTCGTCGACGAGCCGGACGACGTCGTCCCAGCGGCGGCCCTCGCAGGCGCCGTCGTAGCCGCCGAAGCGCTTGACGGCGTGGAAGAGGCGGCAGAGGTCGAGCGGGCGGCCGTCGGAGAGGGCGGGCGGCTTGGGGGGCGCGGTCCGCTTGCGGCCCCGGCGCGGCGGCCCGGCGTCGGCCCTGGCGCGGAGGAACCGGGTGTAGTCGAGGAGGAAGGTGTCCCGGTCGGCGGGGGCCGGGCGGGCGAGGAGGCGGTGGATGGGCTGCCGCTTGGCGGGGAAGTTGAGGGCGGCGGCGTCGAGCGCCCCCGGCGGCGACCAGGACGGCGGCGGCACGATGCGGCAGACCCCGTAGGGCTCGGCGGCGGGGCGGATCCGCGCGACGTACGCCAGCGGGTCCGCGAACTCCTCCTCCGTCGGGCGGAAGACGGGGGCCTCCGGGACGGAGGCGTATCCCGTATCCGGGGCGGCGGCGCAGCCGGCGGCGGAGGTGGTGGTGGCCGGGAGGGGGCGGCCCTTCCCCATCGGCGGCGGGTCGGAGCTAGGGTTTCGGCGAGATGGGTGGGACGGGGGTGGGGAATTGCGGTGCGGGGTGGGGTGGGTGTTTTTTTCCTGAAGAAGTTGGGATGCGATGCTGGGCCTGATGAAAGAAGGCCACTTCTGTCCTCTGAACTCTGGCCCAGCTCCAAATTTGGTCCTAAAACTTTGAAGAACATTCTTCCCTCAAAAAACAATATCGAAACCGTTTTATGTTTTTTATCTTGGCGGTCGGATGATTTTTTCAAATGGTTTTCATCGGCGTTGCGTCAAATGAAGCGGATTCTGCAAATGTATAAGGCGTGTGTTCGGCCATGTGGGCTCCCCCGTCGTGACTCCGCATGAGGTCCGATCACTCCGGCATTGTCGGGCCCGTAGGAGCTGAGCGTCAAATGGGTTAGAGATGTTTGGGGTACGTGACGGGGTAAATACTTGGAGAGCTGAAGGAGAAGGAAGAGGGTGAGGCTCGTCCTATGTGTTATTCATGTCGATATTTAGAGGTTTCAACCAATGCACCAAAAGCAAAACAATGTTAACATATCATGGTTCGGTGTTGAAGTTTTCAGATCAATGTGGTCTTCAAATCTTTTCCCCTTTTTAAGCAAAATGTGGAGTCGATTGTTGTGCATCACTTAGGTCCTTCCCTCCCTCTTACGTCATCCCTCTCATACAATCCCTGCCACGGGAAAGAACTGGATCCCTCTTGTGCAACCCCCACCATGGTAAAAAAATAGTGGCAGAAAAAACGTAGCCATCGAGGTTCTGCTCATCATTCATTGTGTAGCCTCATGAACTTCCTGGAATTCTGCCATTAGAGGATCGAAGAGCACCGGTGCATAAGGATCTGGCCCGCACCACCGAGGTCTCGTCGATGAGCATGAACAAGAGCCAGCGTGAGACGAACTGCCTAGGCCGGGGTGGTAGATGTCATGCTAGAGGGGTGAGGCCGAGAACAGTACCCATAAGGCGTCCAGTCTAGACTAAACAGATGCCTTAGTGGCGCCGTCAAGGCCAGCGAGGCCCGACACGATGCGGAGTGCCCTCACGTCGGTGTACGGGATTCTGAGTACTTGCGGGGACTTAGAGAAAGAGGCAAAACGCAAATTTGTGGCAAAAACACATACGAATAATGTTCAATTATGTAAAGTCAATACCGAAGATCATATGCACAAGTACATAGGGCTGCAAAGCTATGCCTCAACCCATGGCATGAGGAGATTACTCATACATCGTAATTAGATCACAGATGAAAACATTATAGATGGAATTAATAGATGGAGGATTAATAAAGGTCTTACAATGTCGACATATGTGATGTGACCATTACAAGTATGACAAACTATGGGGAGAATGGTTATGAAGATGGTTGTGGCTAGGGTTTTGTCCTTGAAATGGCTTTCTGGTGGCTCTTAGCCGTTGTGGGAATTTTGGGGCACTTTTTGAAGTTCTTTGCATTCGATTGAGTATTATGAATATGAATTTGCTTTGGTGTTATTTTAGAGGATAGATCAAACGAAAAGAATAGCTTTGTGTTATTTTAGTACGAACTCTTGAATAGATAGAACGGAAAGAATAGTTGATATGTCTCCAACGTATCTATAATTTTTTTATTGTTCCATGCTATTATATTATCAATCTTGGATGTTTAATATGCATTTATATGCTATTTTATATGATTTTTGGGACTAACCTATTAACCTAGAGCCCAGTGCCAGTTTTTGTGTTTTCCTTGCTTTTGAGTTTTACAGAAAAGGAATACTAAATTGAGTCCAATTGACGTGCCATTTTTTGATGATTTTTTATAGACCAAAAGAAGCCCCCGGAGTAAAAGAGTTGCGCCAGAAGAGTCCCGAGCCATCCATGAGGGCGGAGGGCGCGCCCTACCCCTCTGGGCGCCCCTGCCTCGTGGATGACTCGCAGACCCCTTGACATGAGACCGACGCCAAAAATTCCCATAAGTACAGAAACCCCCAAAAAAGAAACCTAGATCGGGAGTTCTGCCGCCGCAAGCCTCTGTATCCACCAAAAACCAATCGGGACCCTGTTTCGGCACCCTGTCGGAGGGGGGGGGGTCCCTCACAGGTGGCCATCTTCATTATCCCGGCGCTCTCCATGACGAGGAGGGAGTAGTTCACCCACGGGGCTGAGGGTATGTACCAGTAACTATGTGTTTGATCTCTCTCTCTCTCTCGTGTTGTTGATATGGCACGTGTTGGGGAACGTAGCAATAATTCAAAATTTTCCTACGCATCACCAAGATCCATCTAGGAGATTCTAGCAACAAGAGAGAGAGGGAGAGAGGGGGGGGGGTGCATCTTCATACCCTTGATGATCGCTAAGCGGAAGCGTTACAAGAACGCGGTTGATGGAGTCGTACTCGCGGCGATTCAAATCGTGGAAGATCCGATCTAGCGCCGAACGGACGGCACCTCAGCGTTCAATGCACGTATAGCCCGGGGACGTCTCCTCCTTCTTGATCCAGCAAGAGGAGAGGAGAAGTTGAGGGAGAACTCCGACATCACGATGGCGTGGTGGTGGTGGAGCTCGTGGTTCTCCAGCAGGGCTTCGCCAAGCACTACGGAGGAGGAGGAGATGTATGAGGAGGGAGGGGCTGCGCCAAGGGAAGGGTTTGGCTGCCCTCCCACCCCCTCACTATATATAGGGGGAAGGGGAGAGGGGGTCGGCCCCTCTAGATGGATCTATAGGATGGGGCAGCGGCCAGGGGAACCCCTAGATGGGTTTGGGCGCCCCCACCCCGTAGGAAACTTGCCCCCCAAGCCAGGAGGGGCGGCTGCCCTAGGGATGGCGACCCCACCTCTCCAAGTTACGTGTGATGGGGTGGAAGGGGCGCACAACCCCTTAGTGGGCTGGTGTGCCCCCTCCCCTTGGCCCATAAGCCTCCCCCCAACACTTGGCGGGGCCTCCGAAACTCCTTTCGGTCACACTGGTCATCACCCGGTACCCCCGGAACAATTTTGGACTCCAATACCCTTCGTCCAGTATACCGATCTTCACCTCCGGACCATTCCGGAGTTCCTTGTCATGTCCAGTATCTCATTCGGGACTCCAAACAACCTTCGGTAACCACATACTATTCCCATTACAACTCTAGCGTCACCGAACCTTAAGTGTGTAGACCCTACGGGTTCGGGAACCATGCAGACATGACCGAGATACCTCTCCGGCCAATAACCAATAGCGGGATCTGGATACCCATATTGGCTCCCACATGTTCCATGATGATCTCATCGGATGAACCACGATGTCGAGGATTCAATCAATAAAAAGGGCAGCCCCAGTGCATGTAGCTCCCACTTGCGCAGGGTCTGGGGAAGGGTCCGACCACTTTGGGTCTATTGTACGCAGCCTTTCCCTACATTTTTGTAAGAGGCTGTTTCCAGGACTTGAACCCGTGACCTCATGGTCGAGGATTCAATCAATCCCGTATATAATTCCCTTTGTCCATCGGTATGTTACTTGCCCAAGATTCGATCGTCGGTATCCCTATACCTTGTTCAATCTCGTTACCGGCAAGTCTCTTTACTCGTTCTGTAATGCATGATCTCGTGGCTAACTCATTAGTCACAATGAGCTCATTATGATGATGCATTGCCGAGTGGGCCAGAGATACCTCTCCGTCATACGGAGTGAGAAATCCCAGTCTCGATTCGTGCCAACCCAACAAACACTTTCGGAGATACCTGTAGTGCACCTTTATAGTCACCCGGTTACGTTGTGACGTTTGGTACACCCAAAGCATTCCTACGGTATCCGGGAGTTGCATAATCTCATGGTCTAAGTAAATGATACTTGACATTAGAAAATCTCTTAGCAAACGAACTACACGATCTTGTGCTATGCTTAGGATTGGGTCTTTTCTATCACATCATTCTCCTAATGATGTGATCCCGTTATCAATGACACCCAATGTCATGGTCAGGAAACCATAACCATCTATTGATCAACGAGCTAGTCAACTAGAGGCTCACTAGGGACATGTTGTGGTCCATGTATTCACACATGTATTACGGTTTCAAGTTAATACAATTATAACATGAACAATAGACAATTATCATGAACAAGGATATATAATAATAACCATTTTTATTATTTCCTCTAGGGCATATTTCCAACAGTCTCCCACTTGCACTAGAGTCAATATTCTAGTTCACATCACTATGTGATTGTAATGAAGCCAACACCCATGGTGTTTGATCATATCTTGCTTGTGAGAGAGGTTATTAGTCAATGGGTCTGAACCCTTCAGATCCGTGTGTGCTTTACAAATCTCTACGTCATCTTGTACATGCAGCTACCACGCGCTATTTGAAACTATTCCAAATAAATGTTCTACTATATGAATCCGGTTTACCACTCAGAGTCATCCAGATTAGTGTCAAAGTTTGCATCGACGTAACCCTTTACGACGAACTCTTTTTACCACCTCCATAATCGAGAAAAATTCCTTAGTCCACTAAGGATAACTTTGACCGTTGTCCAGTGATCCATTCCTGGATCACTCTTGTACCCCTTAAGTGACTCATGGCAAGGCACACTTCAGGTGCGGTACACTGCACAACATACTGTAGAGCATAGGGGACGACCTTCGTCCTTTCTCTCTCCTCTGCCGTGGTCAGGTCTTGAGTCTTACTCAATACTCACACCTTATAACACAACCAAGAACTCCTTTGCCGATCTATTTTGAACTCCTTCAAAATCTTGTCACGGTACATATTCATTTAAAAGTACTATCAAGCGATTTTGATCTATCCTTATAGATCTTGATGCTCAATGTTCAAGTAGCTTAATCCAGGTTTTCCATTGAAAAATACCATTCAAATAACTCTATATGCTTTTCAGAAATTCTACATCATTTCTGATCAACAATATGTCAACAACATATCACTAGTAGAAAAAGGGTCAAACGTGAAGCACATTAGTGTCGGTTTGTATTAGAGCCGGCACAAATGTATACATTAGTGCCGGTTCCAATGGCTAGCCGGGCTGCTCTCATTAGTACCGGTTCGTGGCTAACCTTTAGCACCGGTTCGTGCCACGAACCGGTACTAATGAGGGTGGTGGCAGGATGTTGTCAGTCTGGGCCCCCTCTAGCACCTTTAGTACCGGTTCGTGCCACGAACCGGTACTATAGGTCCTCCTGCATATAAACCCTTCGTCCAGCTCGCTCTGTTCTTCCCCCTTTCCCCTCTCCTCTCCTCTCTGTTCTTCCTCTTCTCCCCTCGAGCTCATCACACATTTTGCCCAAAATTTGTCAAGATTTGAAGGCCCCCATCCATTCAAGTGATCACAAAGGTTAGCAACTTTGTCCTTTCATCTCTCATTGCTAGATTAGCTCTTGCAATGCTTTATATAGTTATTAATTTGTGAGTTTAGTAATTTGGGAGGAAATATATATATGTGCTAGTATTTGATTTATATGCAATTTGAGGTCAAAATAACACTTAGTTTGCATATGTAGGTGTGGTTTACTTAGTGCCTTCTAAATCTCCGTCGTAACCACCGTCGATCGCCTGCACCGTCCCGTCGCCGGCACCACCTTGTGGTGAGCCTCTTGTTCATGAAATTTTATATAAAAAATTGATGTTTGTGTGATTTGGATATATAGTTACTCGTATAATAATTATCTTACCCGTACGTTGTTTGTTATATATAGTGCCATGGTTTTGATATCCGTCCCCGTCGGCCCTCGTCCTTGTTATGATTCGGATGTGGTATATTCTCTTTTAAAACTATTTGTTGCATTTCGTGTTTATGACAAATTATGCCCATCAAGTTGACATAGATATTTTTATCTAGGAGGTATGTGAACCGGAAATTCCAACCGACCCTATTGTCGAGAGGTTAAATTTAGTTGAAAGAGAAAACGAGTACTTGAAAGAAAAATTGAAAAGAATTGAGGGGGAGAAGATGGAATTGGAGTTGCATGTTGCTGATGTCGTCGATGATCACAAGATCAAGATGGAGAAAATGCGCTTGAAGATTAGAAAGATTAGAAAATATGCCATCGATAGTGAGGCTTGGTATCATTATGCTGTTGGATCAATTGTTACCTTAGTTACGATCTTGATCGCATTTGTTGTTGCATTTAAATGCTTTAGCTAGAGAGTTATTTGTTTGTTGCATTTAAGTGTTGTATGAACTTTATGTATGAACTTGTATTAATTTGGTCTATTCGGTGTTGTGTAATGAAGATGAGCCGGCAATGGATGTACGATGACCGATGCTCTCCCCAATTCGTTGAGGGCGTGCGTACTTTTCTGCTTGCGGCTGAGGCAAACAAGCGGGCAGATGGTTTTATGCCTTGTCCATGTGCTGGCTGTAAGAATGGTCGCAATTACTCTACGTCGAGAACCATTCACGTCCACCTGTTTGAGTCCGGTTTCATGCCCCACTATAATGTTTGGACCAAGCACGGAGAAAGAGGGGTTATGATGGAAGACAATGAAGAAGAAGAGGACGACGACAGCTATCCTGGCCATGGGTTCCCTGAATACGATGATACAACAATGGGGGAAGAAGCTGAGCCGGTAATGCGGGAAGAATCTGAAGAAGAGGCATCAGATGAGCCCGTGATGATCTAGGTCGGGCCATTGCCGATGCAAAGAGAAACTGCGCAAGTGATTTGGAGAAGAAGAAGTTGCAACGCATGTTAGAGGATCACAAAAAATTGTTGTACCCGAATTGCGTAGGTGACAAGAAAAAGCTGGGCACCACACTGGAATTGCTGCAATGGAAGGCAGAGAATGGTGTATCTGACAAGGGATTTGGAAAGTTGCTGGTAATGATAAAGGATATGCTTCCAAAGGACAACGAATTGCCCGAGAGTATGTACGAAGCAAAGAAGGCTGTCTTCCCTCTAGGGTTAGAGGTGCAGAAGATACATGCATGCCCTAATGATTGCATCCTCTACCGTGGTGAGTACGAGGATTTGAACGCTTGCCCGGTATGTGGTGCATTGCGCTATAAGATCAGCCGCGATGAGCATGGTGATGTCGAGGGCGAGCGCCCCAGGAAGAAGATTCCTGCCAAGGTGATGTGGTATTCTCCTATAATACCACGGTTGAAACGTTTGTTCCAAAACAAAGAGCATGCCAAGGCGATGCGATGGCACAGAGAAGACCGTAAGAAAGACGGAAAGTTGAGAGTACCCGCTGACGGGTCGCAGTGGAGAAAAATCGAAAGAAAGTACAGGAAGGAGTTTGCAGATGACGCAAGGAGCGTATGGTTTGGTCTAAGCGCAGATGGCATTAATCCTTTTGGGGAGCAGAGCAGCAACCATAGCACCTGGCCTGTGACTCTATGTTTGTATAACCTTCCTCCTTGGTTGTGCATGAAGCGGAAGTTCATTATGATGCCAGTGCTCATCCAAGGCCCTAAGCAACCCGGCAACGACATTGATGTGTACCTAAGGCCATTAGTTGAAGAACTCTTACAACTGTGGAATGGAACAGGTGTACGTGCGTGGGATGAGCACATGGGGGAAGAATTTGACCTAAAGGCGTTGCTGTTCGTGACCATCAATGATTGGCCAGCTCTCAGTAACCTATCAGGACAGACAAACAAGGGATACCGCGGATGCACGCACTGTTTGGATGATACCGACAGTATATATTTGAATAGTTGTAAGAAGAATGTGTACCTGGGACATCGTCGATTTCTTCCGAGCAGGCATCCCGTAAGAAAGAAAGGCAAGCATTTCAAAGGTGAGGCGGATCACCGGACGAAGCCTCGCCACCGTACTGGTGCTGATGTACATGATATGGTCAAGGATTTGAAGGTGATATTTGGAAAGGGTCCTGGCAGACAACCTGTTCCGAAGGACGCTGACGGACGCGCAACCATGTGGAAGAAGAAATCTATATTTTGGGACCTGCCATATTGAAAAGACCTAGAGGTCCGCTCCGCAATCGACGTGATGCACGTGACGAAGAATCTTTGCGTGACCCTGCTTGGCTTCTTGGGCGTGTATGGGAAGACAAAAGATACACCTGAGGCACGGGAGGACCAGCAACGTATGCACGGAGAAGACGGCATACATCAGGGTCATGCAAGCTACGCTCTTACCAAAGAAGAGAAGGAAATCTTCTTTGAATGCCTGCTCAGTATTAAGGTACCGCCTGGCTTCTGGTCGAATATAAAGGGAATAATAAACATGGCAGAGAAAAAGTTCCAGAACCTAAAGTCTCATGACTGCCACGTGATTATGACACAACTGCTTCCGGTTGCATTGAGGGGGCTTCTACCGAAAAACGTTCGATTAGCCATTGTGAAGCTATGTGCATTTCTCAATGCAATCTCTCAGAAGGTAATCGATCTAGAAATCATACCAAGGTTACAGAATGATTTGGTGCAATGTCTTGTCAGTTTCGAGTTGGTGTTCCCACCATCCTTCTTCAACATCATGACGCACGTCCTAGTTCACCTATGCGAAGAGATTAACGTTTTGGGTCCTGTATTTCTACACAATATGTTCCCCTTTGAGAGGTTCATGGGAGTCTTAAAGAAATATGTTCATAACCGTGCTAGGCCAGAAGGAAGCATCTCCAAGGGCCATCAAAATGAGGAGGTCATTGAGTTTTGTATTGACTTTATTCCTGACCTTAAGCCGATTGGTGTTCCTGAATCGCGGCATAAGGGCAGACTGGATGGAAAAGGCACGCTAGGAGGGGAACAAATAATATGTATGGACGGACATTCTCTCACTGAAGCACACTACACAGTTCTACATAATTCCGCCTTGGTGGCTCCGTATATGGATGAACACAAGAATTTGCTACGCTCCAAACACCCGGAGCGGTCTGATGACTGGATTACACGTGAACAAACCAGGAGTTTTGCCAGCTGGTTGCAGACACGTACCATGCATGACACCTCTATTGAAGATGACCTGTACTTGCTGTCCCAGTTACCATCTTCGAATATAATGACTTTCAAAGGGTACGAGATAAATGGTAATACATTTTACACGATCGCCCAAGATAAGAAGAGCACCAACCAAAACAGTGGTGTCCGCTTTGATGCAGAAACTAAGACAGGAAAGGAAACATATTATGGTTATATACAGGACATATGGGAACTTGACTATCGACGTGGTTTAAAGGTCCCTTTGTTTCGGTGCAAATGGCTCAATATGACACGAGGCGGGGTAACGGAAGACCCGCAGTATGGAATGACAACAGTGGATCTCAACAATCTTGCATATGTAGACGAACCATTCGTCCTAGCCAATGATGTGGCACATGTTTTCTATGTGAAGGACATGTCTACCAAGCCAAGAAAAAGAAAAGATAAGGAAGCGAATGCATCGTACGATGAGCCAAAGCGGCACATAGTTCTTTCTGGGAAGAGAAACATCGTGGGAGTGGATGACAAGACAGACAAGTCAGAAGATTATGAAAAGTTTGATGAAATTGCTCCATTCACAGTGAATATTGACCCGAGCATCCCGTTAAATGATGAAGATTTTCCATGGTTACGGCGCAAAGGGACACACGCGAAGAAAAAGTTTCACACCCAAAGATCTGGGATGTGATCGGCTTCACTATCATCACTTTCTTCTGTGTTTCACACCCAGAGGGGAATCTCTGTAATAGTTAGGGTAGTTATGTGTTTTGGCATTTGAAACGCGAAGAAATTTTATGTGCAAACAAATTCTTTCAAGCCTTTACTGATTTTTAAAGTTAAGTTATTCACAAACTAGTGATTCACACTAATTTCAAATAATTCAAAATTTAAACTATTCAAATTTGAAAAGTACGGGCACTAACAGAAAGTTTGTACCTAAAGAGGCTGTGTCAGCCTCCGGTCAGGCTATGGCCCCACCATCACCATTTAGTGTCCGTTCGTACCACAAACCGGTACTAATGAGGTTGTGTCAGGTAAGGCTGGGGCCCCACGAGCACCTTTAGTACCGGTTCATGGATGAACCAGACGTAAGCTGTTTTTTAGTCCCACCTCGCGAAGTGAGAGGGACTAGGAGCGGTTTATAAGCCCTGAGTGCAGAGACGATGAAGAAGAGGCTCAATGCTCATGTTGCTTAGCTTCAAGCCTTCAGGAATACGGTAGACTGCACGGAGCTATGCGCAGTGCAGTTTACACTATTCTGAAAGGCTTGAAGCAAATTAACGAGCATTGCACCTCTTTTTTATTTTTAATAACTTATTACAACTCCGCACTTCTTCTGTTATGGCAAAAACTAATTGCACGTTGACATTTCTTTTTTTTAAGTTATAACTCCAGACTTTGACCATCAAGTTTTGCAGAAAAGAAAAAAATAGCAGAAAAGAAGAAAAACTATAGCTGAAAAGAAAAAACTATATAAAAAATATTCACACTAATTTCAAATAATTCAAAATTTAAACTATTCAAATTTGAAAACTACGGGCACTAACAGAAAGTTTGTAATTTTTTGTACCTAAAGCAAAAATATTCACAAAGAAACTCTAAATACACAAAAAAAACAACACAAAAATAAATAAAGCAAAAAATAAATAAAAAAAGCCCGCCTACTAGGCCATAGCGGCCTGCATACGACTAGAAACCCAACCTGTTTTTAGGCCAGGATGCAGGCCCGCAAAGGCCAAGTGGGCCCACATGGCAGCAAAAAACACGTAGGCCCAGTAGGCCTGCTTTGGAGAGGAGCTCGAGAGAGCGACCGCACGGGGGTTTATAAACCAGTGCGGTCGCCCCTCGGCTAGCGAGGTGGGACTAAACTTGTCGCACCGCACCTGCGCCAGCGCACCCCCTTTAGTACCGGGTCGTGGCACAAACCGGTACTAAAGGGGGGGGCCTTTAGTACCGGTTTGTTCCACCACCCGGTACTGGGTCGCTTCCCGCCGCTTGGCCTGGCCAAAACAGGCCTTTAGTACCGGTTGGTGGCTCCAACCGGTACTAAAGGTGCCTTCTATATATACAACAGCTACGAAAATTTTAGTTTCCCTCTCTGTTTGTTCCTCTGTTTCCGTCTCCGTCGCCGTCGCCGCCGCCCTCGATAGTCTTCGTCGCCGCCCCCGTCCCCGTCGCCGCCCTCGTCCCCGTCGCCGCCCTCGTCTCCGTCGCCGTCTCGGGCCCGTCCCCGTCGTGCCGTCCCCGTCCCCGTCGCGCCGTCCCCGCCGTCGCTGCCCCGGCTGTCGCCTCGCCGTCGCCGTCGCCCGCTGTGAGCTCTCCCCCTCTAACCCCTCTCCCTCGCCCCCGGCGGCCACCATGGGCGCCGCCCCTCCCCGAGCCCATACACACACACAAGCATGCATGAACACACACACACATACATATGTATTTTGTATGTTTAATTAGTTTAGATTATTTAGTGTTTAATTAGTATATACGTATTTTGTATGTTTAATTAGTTTAGATTATTATTTTTTCACTATTATATATGTATGAATGCATGTTAGATGGATATAATTAGTGTTTAATTAGTATGGAAATTTTTTATATAATGTTGTTTTTCAGTTTTTTAATGGATGTATAGAAGTTGTACTTTCTGTTTTTAGTGTTAGATGCTTAATTAGTATGAAATAGTATATAGATTTTTGACATATGCAATGATAGCATAATTAGTGTTATATAGAAATGTTAGAAATTTTAGTTATCAAAATCCAATCATTAAAAAAATGTTACTTTTTGCGGGCATATAGCTAGTATTTGTTCTCGACGATGCTCGGCCCGCATCCTCGCCGTCGACCCGTCCACGACGACGTCCAGCCGACCCATGTCCGGGACTGGACTCCGCCGGGCTGGCACTGGGAGGTGCTGCCTGGAGGGGCGCGCCGCTTGATGAGGAACCCGGCCCCGGGTCCCGTCGTCGACCCTGATCTCGTTTGGTGGCGTTCGCGTGGGCCAGTTTCGGTGCGGAGGAACCCGGCCCCGCCGGAGGTGGTACGTCGCCGTGTCAGGGAGGAGGACGAGCATGTCCATCGCTACATGGTTGCGTTCGAGGGCGGCAGGTTCTCCAATACCTGGCAGTATATTCAGGGATCTCACTTCAGCTATGATCCTGTGAGGGTTCCTTCTCTTTGGGTGTCCACCGCCCGTGCCGCAGGAACCGCGAGTGTCCTAGATTCTTCTGTAGTATTTGATCTTTAATTAGCTACCTAGCCAGTGATGTACTATTCAATATTATATATTATTTGAGACGATGTATTCAAGATATATCTATTATTCTAGATGATGTATTCGAGATTATATCTATTATTCGAGACGATGTAATTTGAATACTAAATTGTTTTATATTTCTTTTGGATTAGTTAAATAAAAGCTATGGCAGACAATACCGACAGAGAGGGAGAACAGACCATGTTCGATATGATATGGGGGCCAGATGATGATCAGAATAAAGAAGATTATGATGGCTCCGAATTTTTAAACAACACCGGAGAGGGTGATATGATATTCGATCGCGATGACCGAATTGATGAAGTCATGAACTACGGTTATGACGATGACGAAGAACATGTTGATCCTGAAACAACAAAGACCGGCGAGGTATATATATTTATATAAGCAGGTATCTGGTGATCATCACATGTTTTAAATGACTTGCAGATATATTAATGAATCGATCTTTGTTCTTTCAGCCATCCGGATCGAGCAAATCTTCAGGCAAAAGGACGAAACGAGGCCCGAACAAAAAGTTGAAGGAGGGCGTAAAGTACAATATCGAGGCAGTCAAACCTAATGGCGAACCATTAGCGCCTAAGAAGATTGTGGACAAGTTTGTTCGTCAGTGCGGAGTTCTTGTGAAGGACCAACTCCCGACCTCCCTTCAAGAATGGAGAGAGCCAGCAAAAGACAAAAGACAAAAAGACAAAGAGGACGCTGCTCCACGTCCAGATGTTACTTTTGTCGACAAGAATCAAAAAGATCTGCTTTGGGATACTCTCATGGAACATTTCACCCTACCAGATCATTTCACAGAAGCAGATGTGCAAAAAGTCAAGGACGCTGCTCTTAGGAAGATGGCGGTTGCATTCAAGAACCACAAGAATCGTGAATGGGACAAGTACGTCAAGGGAGGAAGGAAGACTCCAGTATTCGAGGGAACACTAGAGAACCAACGTGCTCATTGGGACGATTTCGTGAAATTCAAGGATTCGGAATTAGCTAAGGAACGGTCGAGAATAAACAAGAAGAATGCCGAAAAAAGGATAAGTTCCATAAGCTGGGGCCAGGTGGCTATGCGGTGGCAATGCCTAAGTGGGATAAGTCTGAGAAAGAGATGGAGGATGCAGGTGTCACTCCGGTTACTAAGAGCTGGCCCCCCAGGTGCAGGACTTGGTTCTATGCGCATGGGGGGGAGTTGGACCCGAAGACAGGCAATGTTTCGACGAAGGCAAGTCTGAAGGGAGCCGACGATGCGATACTTGTTGCAATAGAAGAGGCACGATCGGGGGTGTTCCAGCCCAACAGAGAGAACGACGAGCTTACGCGTGCCCTGGGAAATCCTGAACACCCGGGAAGAACACGAGGCATGGGCGCTATTCCGTGGTATGAGGGGTTTTTAGACTGGAACAATGACTATAGAACCCGTGCGAGAAAGAAGATTGCGGAGGAGAAGAAGAGGAAGATGGAGGAGGAGCAGAGGAAGCGGGACTATGAACGCCTTCAAGGCCTAGAAGCAAGTCAAGCGGAATTGGCAGTCAAATTCCATCGGCAGCAGGAGCAGATCGACTCACTTACCCAGCAAAGGGGGTCTCAGCAGCTGCAACAGCTAGCGGATGATCCAGCATTGGATAGCACCGGCCCATCCATGCCGAGAAGCAACGTGGGTTCGGCCGCCCAGGACGATGCAATGCTGGGTAGATACCCCGTGGATGACATCACGGAGAACACTAACTGTGAGCTACACGTTAAAATGAAGAACATATCCATGAAGGTGGCGGACGCCGTTGCTTTTACAAATCCCCCCGAGGCAACCTTCCATTGCAACCCGATTCCAGCGGGCTATGCTCGTGTCTTGGTTGATGAGGTGGTGGACCCACCATATTCGGAGCTACAACTTGACATTCCTGGAGGTGACGGCGAGCGCTTTCTCGGAGAGGCCAAACATCGTATCATCCTATGGAAAAAGGATTGCATCATCTTTCGAAGGCCACCGACACCGCGTCAGCCGACTCCTCGTCGAAGTCCGCCACCGAGTCAGCAGTCTCCCGCTCCTGCAAGTCCACCAAGTCCGGCAAAGTGTCAGGCCACTCCTCCTCCAAGTCCGGCAAAGTGTCAGGCCACTCCTCCTCCTCCAAGTCCGCCACAACGTCAGACGTCCACTCCTCCTCCAAGTCCGACACAACCTCAGGCCACTCCTCCTCGTCCAACTCAGCCCCGTCAGCCGTCTCCGCCGCCTCAGCAATCGCAGAAGAGACACCCCGCAGCTATGGTGCGTAGCGGTACGAGTCGAGGTAGTACAGGAAGTACAGGCGGAGGCAAGCGATATAAATATGGTCCAAGCCTCACGCCTCTTCCGCAGAAGGCTTATGACAGGTCCGAGGAGGAAATCGCAGCCATATCGAAGGCCGAGGTGGAAGCCCATTTTGCACCGAAACCGCCACCGCCGCCAAGGGAGAAAGTGCCTGAGGAAATGATTGACCACGTCATTCGTATGGCTCAACCACCAGCTCCCAAGCCTGTTGACACAGACTATGAGCGCCACATCAGGAAGTTAAATCGAGCACGTCTACAAAAGGAGGCGAGCACGTCTACATCGGGATCGAGCAAACAAGAAGCAGCTGACAAAAAATGCGGGAAAACCATTCCCCAGCTGGGAGAACAGGCGGCGCAATCGATCCCCTCGCTTGTTGTGCCAACAACACGTGACAGTACGCGCGCCCAATATTATTGTGGGCAAACAGTGCACGTTCCCGAGGTGGGCAATGTGGTAATAACGGAGGAGCATATAATGCAGGCTGAAGTTCTCAACATCACTGTTGGACAACTCCTCGAGATCGAGCCCACGCCTGTGCTTATAGAGGATGAAATAAAACGGAAATATGTCCGGGGCCAACCTTTGGTCGCGCCAGACAAGGTCAAGAACCTCCCAACGAGAATGTATGAATTGCATCAATGGTACATGAACATTACCAACATTTCAGATCGATTTTCCCTCATGGTGAATGTCAAGGAGGAGCATTACTTCCATGAGAAAGCTCTGTCCGTTGAGTATTCTGAACTGTTTTAGTTATACAATCAAGACGCACTCGACAAATCTATCGTCAGTTGCTATTGTCTGTAAGTGATTTCTTTCTGTAATTTAAGTCTCAAGCTAGCTGTAGTGATCCTTTTGATCAATCATTACCTGTAATTATCCTCACTATATTCTTTTCTGTGGTATTATGCAGGATGAAGATGTATGAAATGAGAAAAGGTGGACGCTTTGGCATTGGGTTCATTGACCCAAACATCGTTAATGAATACACATGGCTAATGAATCCACGTCAGCAAAAGGACGTAGAGGACAACATGCTAGAGTTCTTGAAGCGCCTCAAATACAATGAAGATATACTACTTCCTTACAACTTCCAGTGAGTCACACTGTCTTGTACTACAAATTCTCTATTTTTGCCTACTAGCTAGCTACATGTTTTTGCTTACATATGCCCGCTTAATTAAGACATGCAAACGTGTGTGCATGCAGATTTCACTGGGTCTTGTGTATCATTAAAGTTGACGACAAAACAGTTGAAATACTGGACTCACTACTCAAAGCAAAAACTGACTATAACATCTTGTTTGGTATAGTCAACAGGTAATTTAATTCAATCATTATTAACTATATATCTCGGCCTATTTAGTTCGTCATTTCATGATATGAACTATTTAATAACCCTTTATTCATTTTCTTTGTCGGCGGGGCAGGGATTGGGCAAGGTTCATCAAGGTCACGGAAGGCTTATGGAAACCAAAGCTTAAATGGTTTCGATCCAAGGTAAGTAATTAAGTAGTGTTAGCTAGCTAGCTAGCTGCCATCTCTTTAATTATCATGCTTGATTAATTATTATTTGATCAAATTCCATTCTCGCAAAGGCCCTGAAGCAGGCGCAGGGGACTGATCTATGTGCATTCTGCGTTTGCGAGAACATTCGCAATATGGCGTCTGAAAGGAGCAGATCTCAAAGACAGGAATGAGTACGCTTGTCAAAACAAATTTTTACACCATTATCGATATCTAGTCACACAAACTAATACACATGCATATATTGATCTCCTTCTTAACAGTTCAAAGAGGTGCGGGAGAAGCTCCTAGAAACGGAGCGCGTAGAAGCACTTCAAGAGGAAATAGCGGGATTTTTGCTCGACCAGGTCATAAATCCGAAGGGAGAATACTATTACCCGCTACCGCCCCCATGAAAACCACTTCCAATTGTCATCGTGCTCCGAAGGCACCAATTAGTGTAATGCGCTCCGAAGGCAACATGCATATGTAGGAGAAATTGTATATAGCTATACATGTGTGTATGTGTGAATTAATTTATATGGTGGTTTGCGAGA
>NC_041393.1:776267586-776326862 GCF_002162155.2 Triticum dicoccoides
TGCATAACGTGTACAATGTGTACTATCATAAAATACCAACAAATGAAAAAGAATTAAAATGGAAACACAAAATTAAATGAAAAAGAAATCATAAAACTAAAAACCCCAAACCTTATAGTACCGGTTGGTCTTACCAACCGGTACTAAAGGGCTCCAGGCCCCCGGAGCTGGCTCGTGCCACGTGGTTGCCCTTTAGCACCGGTTCGTGCTGAACCGGTACTAAAGGGGGGGGGGGGGCTTTAGTGACCACACTTTAGTGCCGGTTATGGAACCGGCACTAAAGGGCCTTACGAACCGGTGCTATTGCCCGGTTCTGCACTAGTGTTCAAGAAGGACGGCAAGGGAGTTGTCGCGCCCGGTAAGCCAGTTGCCGGGAAGAAGCCAAAGCATGGACCCAAACCTGAGACTGAGTGCTTTTATTGCAAGGGAAGTAGACACTGGAAGCGGAACTGCCCCAAGTACTTAGCGGACAAGAAGGCCGGCAACACCAAAGGTATATGTGATATACATGTAATTGATGTGTACCTTACCAGTACTCGTAGTAGCTCCTGGGTATTTGATACTGGTGCGGTTGCTCATATTTATAACTCAAAACAGGAGCTGCGGAATAAGCGGAGACTGGCGAAGGACGAGGTGACGATGCGCGTCGGGAATGGTTCCAAGGTCGATGTGATCGCTGTCGGCTTGCTACTTCTACATTTACCTACGGGATTAGTTTTAAACCTCAATAATTGTTATTTAGTGCCATCTTTGAGCATGAACATTGTATCTGGATCTCATTTAATACGAGATTGCTACTAATTTAAATCCGAGAATAATGGTTGTTCTATTTATATGAGAGATATGTTTTATGGTCATGCCCTGCTGGTCAATGGTTTATTCTTAATGAATCTCGAACATGATGTTACACACATTCATAGTGTGAATACCAAAAGATGTAAGGTTGATAATGATAGTTCCACATACTTGTGGCATTGCCGCCTTGGTCACATTGGTGTCAAACGCATGAAGAAGCTCCATGCTGATGGACTTTTGGAGTCTCTTGATTACGAATCATTTGACACATGCGAACCATGCCTCATGGGCAAAATGACCAAGACTCCGTTCTCCGGAACAATGGAGTGAGCAACCAACTTATTGGAAATCATACATACTGATGTGTGCGGTCCAATGAGCGTTGAGGCTCGCGGAGGCTATCGTTATGTTCTCACTCTCACTGATGACTTAAATAGATATGGGTATGTCTACTTGATGAAACACAAGTCTGAGACCTTTGAAAAGTTCAAGGAACTTCAGAATGAGGTAGAGAATCAACGTGACCGAAAAATAAAGTTCTTATGATCAGATCGTGGAGGAGAATATTTAAGTCACGAATTCGGTACGCACTTAAGGAAATGTCTATGATATGATCATAGAGATGAAGTTGATCATAGAGACCAACTTATTAAAGTAATTTCAGAGTGAAGTTGAAGATCGTTGTGACAAGAGGATAAGATGTCTATGATATGATCATAGAGATGAATATCTGAGTTACGAGTTTGGTACAAAATTAAGACATTGTTGAAATTGTTTCACAACTAATACCGCCTGGAACACCATAGTGTGATGGTGTCTCCGAACATCATAGTTGCACCCTATTGGATATGGTGCATACCATGATGTCTCTTATCGAATTACCACTATCGTTTATGGGTTAGGCATTAGAGACAACCACATTCACTTTAAATAGGGCACCACATAATTCCATTGAGATGACACCGTATGAACTATGGTTTAGAGAAACCTAAGCTGACGTTTCTTGAAAGTTTGGGGCTGCAACGCTTATGTGAAAAGGTTTCATCCTGATAAGCTCGAACCCAAAACGGATAAATGCATCTTCATAGGACACCCAAAATAGTTGGGTATACCTCCTATCTCAGATCCGGAAGCAAAAGTAATTGTTTTTAGAAACGGGTCCTTTCTCGAGAAAAAGTTTCTCTTGAAAGAATTGAGTGGGAGGATGGTGGAGACTTGATGAGGTTATTGAACCATCACTTCAACCAGTGTGTAGCAGGGCACAGGAAGTTGTTCCTGTGGCGCCTACACCAGTTGAAGTGGAAGCTGATGATAGTGATCATAAAACTTCGGATCAAGTCACTACCAAACCTCGTAGGTCGACAAGGACGCGCACTGCTTCAGAGTGGTACGGTAATCATGTCTTGGAGGTCATGTTGCTAGACAACAATGAACCTACGAGCTATGGAGAAGCAATGGTGGGCCCGGATTCTGACAAATGGCTCGAGGCCATAAAATCCGAGGGAGGATCCATGTATGAAAACAAAGTGTAGACTTTGGAAGAACTACTTAATGGTCGTAAGGATGTTGGGTACATATGGATTTTAAAAGTAAGACGGACAATGATGGTAAGTGTCACCATTAAGAAAGCTTGACTTGTCGCTAAATTTCTTAATGGTGACACTTACCATCATTGTCCGTCTTACTTTTAAAATCCATATGTACCCGTCATCCTTACGACCATTAAGTAGTTCTTCCAAAGTCTACACTTTGTTTTCATACATGGATTCTCCCTCGGATTTTATGGCCTCGAGCCATTTGTCAGAATCCGGGCCCACCATTGCTTCTCCATAGCTCGTAGGTTCATTGTTGTCTAGCAACATGACCTCCAAGACATGATTACCGTACCACTCTGAAGCAGTGCGCGTCCTTGTCGACCTACGAGGTTTGGTAGTGACTTGATCCGAAGTTTTATGATCACTATCATCAGCTTCCACTTCAACTGGTGTAGGCGCCACAGGAACAACTTCCTGTGCCCTGCTACACATTGGTTGAAGTGATGGTTCAATAACCTCATCAAGTCTCCACCATCCTCCCACTCAATTCTTTCAAGAGAAACTTTTTCTCGAGAAAGGACCCGTTTCTAAAAACAATTACTTTTGCTTCCGGATCTGAGATAGGAGGTATACCCAACTATTTTGGGTGTCCTATGAAGATGCATTTATCCGTTTTGGGTTCGAGCTTATCAGGATGAAACCTTTTCACATAAGCGTTGCAGCCCCAAACTTTCAAGAAACGTCAGCTTAGGTTTCTCTAAACCATAGTTCATACGGTGTCATCTCAACGGAATTATGTGGTGCCCTATTTAAAGTGAATGTGGTTGTCTCTAATGCCTAACCCATAAACGATAGTGGTAACTCGATAAGAGACATCATCGTATGCACCATATCCAATAGGGTGCAACTATGATGTTCGGAGACACCATCACACTATGGTGTTCCAGGCGGTATTAGTTGTGAAACAATTTCAACAATGTCTTAATTTTGTACCAAACTCATAACTCAGATATTCATCTCTATGATCATATCATAGACATTTTATCCTCTTGTCACAACAATCTTCAACTTCACTCTGAAATTACTTTAATAAGTTGGTCTCTATGATCAACTTCATCTCTATGATCATATCATAGACATTTCCTTAAGTGCGTATCGAATTCGTGACTTAAATATTCTCCTCCATGATCTGATCGTAAGAACTTTATTTTTCGGTCACGTTGATTCTCTACCTCATTCTGAAGTTCCTTGAACTTTTCAAAGGTCTCAGACTTGTGTTTCATCAAGTAGACATACCCATATCTACTTAAGTCATCAGTGAGAGTGAGAACATAACGATAGCCTCCGCGAGCCTCAACGCTCATTGGACCGCACACATCAGTATGTATGATTTCCAATAAGTTGGTTGCTCACTCCATTGTTCCAGAGAACGGAGTCTTGGTCATTTTGCCCATGAGGCATGGTTCGCATGTGTCAAATGATTCGTAATCAAGAGACTCCAAAAGTCCATCAGCATGGAGCTTCTTCATGCGTTTGACACCAATGTGACCAAGGCGGCAATGCCACAAGTATGTGGAACTATCGTTATCAACCTTACATCTTTTGGTATTCACACTATGAATGTGTGTAACATCATGTTCGAGATTCATTAAGAATAAACAATTGACCAGCGGGGCATGACCATAAAACATATCTCTCATATAAATAGAACAACCATTATTCTCGGATTTAAATTAGTAGCAATCTCGTATTAAATGAGATCCAGACACAATGTTCATGCTCAAAGTTGGCACTAAATAACAATTATTGAGGTTTAAAACTAATCCCGTAGGTAAATGTAGAGGTAGCGTGCCGACGGCGATCACATCGACCTTGGAACCATTCCCGACGCGCATCATCACCTCGTCCTTCGCCAGTCTCCGCTTATTCCGCAGCTCCTGTTTTGAGTTACAAATATGAGCAACCGCATCAGTATCAAATACCCAGGAGCTACTACGAGTACTGGTAAGGTACACATCAATTACATGTATATCACATATACCTTTGGTGTTGCCGGCCTTCTTGTCCGCTAAGTACTTGGGGCAGTTCCGCTTCCAGTGTCTACTTCCCTTGCAATAAAAGCACTCAGTCTCAGGTTTGGGTCCATGCTTTGGCTTCTTCCCGGCAACTGGCTTACCGGGCGCGACAACTCCCTTGCCGTCCTTCTTGAACACTAGTGCAGAACCGGGCAATAGCACGGGTTCGTAAGGCCCTTTAGCGTCGGTTCCATAACCGGCACTAAAGTGTGGTCACTAAAGGCAACCACGTGCTAAAGGGCAACCACGTGGCACGAGCCAGCTCCGGGGGCCTGGAGCCCTTTAGTACCGGTTGGTAAGACCAACCAGTACTATAAGGTTTGGGGTTTTTTAGTTTTATGATTTCTTTTTCATTTAATTTTGTGTTTCCATTTTAATTCTTTTTCATTTGCTGGTATTTTATGATACTACACATTGTACACGTTATGCATATATTATATATATATATATATAAATAGAATTTCTAGTAGAACCAATCATGCATATATATATATATCATCAATGTCTCACAAATCACCATATTAATTAATTCACACATACACACATGTATAGCTATATACAATTTCTCCTACATATGCATGTTGCCTTCGGAGCGCATTAGCCTAATTGGTGCCTTCGGAGCACGATGACAATTGGAAGTGGTTTTCATGGGGGCGGTAGCGGGTAATAGTATTCTCCCTTCGGATTTATGACCTGGTCGAGCAAAAATCCCGCTATTTCCTCTTGAAGTGCTTCTACGCGCTCCGTTTCTAGGAGCTTCTTCCGCACCTCTTTGAACTGTTAAGAAGGAGATCAATATATGCATGTGTATTAGTTTGTGTGACTAGATATCGATAATGGTGTAAAAATTGTGAATAGTGTTCTGATAAGCGTACCCATTCCTGTCTTTGAGATCTGCTCCTTTCAGACGCCATATTGCGAATGTTCTCGCAAACGCAGAATGCACACAGATCAGTCCCCTGTGCCTGCTTCAGGGCCTTTACGAGAATGGAATTTGATCAAATAATAATTAATCAAGCATGATAATTAAAGAGATGGCAGCTAGCTAGCTAGCTAGTACTACTTAATTACTTACCTTGGATCAAAACCATTTAAGCTTTGGTTTCCATTCGCCTTCCGTGACCTTGATGAACCTTGCCCAAGCCCTGCCCCGCCGACAAAGAAAATGAATAAAGGGGTTATTAAATAGTTCATATCATGAAATGACGAACTAAATAGGCCGAGATATATAGTTAATAATGATTGAATTAAATTACCTGTTGACATACCAAACAAGATGTTATAGTCAGTTTTTGCTTTGAGTAGTGAGTCCAGTATTTCAACTGTTCCATCGTCAACTTTAATGATACACAAGACCCAGTGAAATCTGCATGCTCACACGTTTGCATGTCTTAATTAAGCGGGCATATGTAAGCAAAAACATGTAGCTAGCTAGTAGGCAAAAACAGAGAATTTGTAGTACAAGACAGTGTGACTCACTGGAAGTTGTAAGGAAGTAGTATATCTTCATGGTATTTGAGGCGCTTCAAGAACTCTAGCATGTTGTCCTCTACGTCCTTTTGCTGACGTGGATTCATTAGCCATGTGTATTCATTAACGGTGTTTGGGTCAATGAACCCAATGCCAAAGCGTCCACCTTTTCTCATTTCATACATCTTCATCCTGCATAATACCACAGAAAAGAATATAGTGAGGATAATTACAGGTAATGATTGATCAAAAGGATCACTACATCTAGCTTGAGACTTAAATTACAGAAAGAAATCACTTACAGACAATAGCAACTGACGATAGATTTGTCGAGTGCGTCTTGATTGTATAACTGAAATAGTTTAGAATACTCAACGGACAGAGCTTTCTCATGGAAGTAATGCTCCTCCTTGACATTCACCATGAGGGAAAATCGATCTGAAATGTTGGTAATGTTCATGTACCATTGATGCAATTCATACATTCTCGTTGGGAGGTTCTTGACCTTGTCTGGCGCGACCAAAGGTTGGCCCCGGACATATTTCCGTTTTATTTCATCCTCTCTAAGCACAGGCATGGGCTCGATCTCGAGGAGTTGTACAACAGTGATGTTGAGAACTTCAGCCTGCATTATATGCTCCTCCGTTATTACCACATTGCCCACCTCGGGAACGTGCACTGTTTGCCCACAATAATATTGGGGGCACGTACTGTCACGTGTTGTTGGCACAACAAGCGAGGGGATCGATTGCGCCGCCTGTTCTCCCAGCTGGGGAATGGTTTTCCCGCATTTTTTGTCAGCTGCTTCTTGTTTGCTCGATCCCGATGTAGACGTGCTCGCCTCCTTTTGTAGACGTGCTCGATTTAACTTCCTGATGTGGTGCTCATAGTCTATGTCAACAGGCTTGGGAGCTGGTGGTTGAGCCAAACATATGAAGTGGTTAATCGTTTCCTCAGGCACTTTCTCACTTGGCGGCGGTGGTGGTTTCGGTGCAAAATGGGCTTCCACCTCGGCCTTCGATATGGCTGCGATTTCCTCCTCGGACCTGTCATAAGCCCTCTGCGGAAGAGGCGTGAGGCTTGGACCATATTTATATCGCTTGCCTCCGCCTGTACTTCCTGTACTACCTCGACTCGTACCGCTACGCACCATAGCTGCGGGGTGTCTCTTCTGCGATTGCTGAGGCGGCGGAGACGGCTGACGTGGCTGAGTTGGACGAGGAGGAGTGGCCTGAGGTTGTGCCTGACTTGGAGGAGGAGTGGACGTCTGACGCTGTGGCGGACTTGGATGAGGAGGAGTGGCCTGACACTTTGCCGGACTTGGAGGAGGAGTGGCCTGACACTTTGCCGGACTTGGTGGACTTGCAGGAGCGGGAGACTGCTGACTCGGTGGCGGACTTCGACGAGGAGTCGGCTGACGCGGTGTCGGTGGCCTTCGAAAGATGATGCAATCCTTTTTTCATAGGATGATACGATGTTTGGCCTCTCCGAGAAAGCGCTCGCCGTCACCTCCAGGAATGTCAAGCTGTAGCTCCGAATATGGTGGGTCCACCACCTCATCAACCAAGACACGAGCATAGCCCACTAGAATCGGGTTGCAATGGAAGGTTGCCTCGGGGGGATTTGTAAAAGCAACGGCGTCCGCCACCTTCATGGATATGTTCTTCATTTTGACGTGTAGCTCACAGTTAGTGTTCTCCGTGATGTCATCCACGGGGTATCTACCCAGCATTGCGTCGTCCTGGGCGGCCGAACCCATGCTGCTTCTCGGCATGGATGGGATGGTGCTATCCAATGCTGGATCATCCGCTAGCTGCTGCAGTGCTGAGACCCCCTTTGCTGGGTAAGTGAGTCGATCTGCTCCTGCTGCGGCTGGAATTTGACTGCCAATTCCGCTTGACTTGCTTCTAGGCCTGGAAGGCGTTCATAGTCCCGCTTCCTCTGCTCCTCCTCCATCTTCCTCTTCTTCTCCTCCGCAATCTTCTTTCTCGCATGGGTTCTATAGTCATTGTTCCAGTCTGAAAACCCCTCATACCATGGAATAGCGCCCATGCCTCGTGTTCTTCCCGGGTGTTCAAGATTTCCCAGGGCACGCGTAAGCTCGTCGTTCTCTCTGTTGGGCTGGAACACCCCCGATCGTGCCTCTTCTATTGCAACAAGTATCGCATCGTCGGCTCCCTTCAGACTTGCCTTCGTCGAAACATTGCCTGTCTTTGGGTCCAACTCCCCCCCATGCGCATAGAACCAAGTCCTGCACCTGGGGGGCCAGCTCTTAGTAACCGGAGTGACACCTGCATCCTCCATCTCTTTCTCAGACTTATCCCACTTAGGCATTGCCACCGCATAGCCACCTGGCCCCAGCTTATGGATTCTTGTTTATTCTCGACCGTTCCTTAGCTAATTCCGAATCCTTGAATTTCACGAAATCGTCCCAATGAGCACGTTGGTTCTCTAGTGTTCCCTCGAATACTGGAGTCTTCCTTCCTCCCTTGACGTACTTGTCCCATTCACGATTCTTGTGGTTCTTGAATGCAACCGCCATCTTCCTAAGAGCAGCGTCCTTTACTTTCTGCACATCTGCTTCTGTGAAATGATCTGGTAGGGTGAAATGTTCCATGAGAGTATCCCAAAGCAGATCTTTTTGATTCTTGTCGACAAAAGTAACATCTGGACGTGGAGCAGCGTCCTCTTTGTCTTTTTGTCTTTTGTCTTTTGCTGGCTCTCTCCATTCTTGAAGGGAGATCGGGAGTTGGTCCTTCACAAGAACTCTGCACTGATGAACGAACTTGTCCGCAATCTTCTTAGGCACTAATGGTTCGCCATTAGGTTTGACTGCCTCGATATTGTACTTTACGCCCTCCTTCAACTTTTTGTTCGGGCATCGTTTCGTCCTTTTGCCTGAAGATTTGCTCGATCCGGATGGCTGAAAGAACAAAGATCGATTCGTTAATATACCTACAAGTCATTTAAAACATGTGATGATCACCAGATACCTGCTTATATAAATATATATACCTCGCCGGTCTTTGTTGTTTCAGGATCAACATGTTCTTCGTCATCGTCATAACCGTAGTTCATGACTTCATCAATTCGGTCATCGCGATCGAATATCATATCACCCTCTCCGGTGTTGTTTAGAAATTCGGAGCCGTCATAATCTTCTTTATTCTGATCATCATCTGGCCCGCGTATCATATCGAACATGGTCTGTTCTCCCTCTCTGTCGGTATTGTCTGCCATAGCTTTTATTTAACTAATCCAAAAGAAATACAAAACAATTTAGTATTCAAATTACATCGTCTCGAATAATAGATATAATCTCAAATACATCGTCTAGAATAATAGATATAATCTTGAATACATCGTCTCGAATAATATATAATATTGAATAGTACATCACTGGCTAGGTAGCTAATTAAAGATCGAATACTATAGAAGAATCTAGGACACTCGCGGTTCCTGCGGCGCGGGCGGTGGACACCCAAAGAGAAGGAACCCTCACAGGATCATAGCTGAAGTGAGATCCCCGAAGATACTGCCAGGTATTGGAGAACTTGCCGCCCTCTAACGCAACCATGTAGCGATGGACGTGCTCGTCCTCCTCCCTGACACGTCGACGTACCACCTCCGGCGGGGCCGGGTCCCTCCGCACCAAAACTGGCCCACGCGAACGCCACCAAATGAGATCAGGGTCGACGACGGGACCCGGGGCCGGGTTCCTCATCAAGCGGCGCGCCCCTCCAGGCAGCACCTCCCAGTGCCAGCCCGACGGAGCCCAGTCCCGGACATGGGTCGGCTGGACGTCGTCGTGGACGGGTCGACGGCGAGGATGCGGGCCGGGCATCGTCGAGAACAAATACTAGCTATATGCCCGCAAAAAGTAACATTTTTTTAATGATTGGATTTTGATAACTAAAATTTCTAACATTTGTATATAACACTAATTATGCTATCATTGCATATGTCAAAAATCTATATACTATTTCATACTAATTAAGCATCTAACACTAAAAACAGAAAACACAACTTCTATACATCCATTAAAAAACTAAAAAACAACATTATATAAAAAATTTCCATACTAATTATATCCATTCTAACATGCATTCATACATATATAATAGTGAAAAAATAATAATCTAAATAATCTAAACTAATTAAACATACAAAATACGTGTGTGTGTGTACTAATTAAACACTAATTATCTAAACTAATTAAACATACAAAATAATAATCTAAATAATCTAAACTAATTATCTAAACTAATTAAACATGCTTGTGTGTGTGTGTACGGGCTCAGGGCCGGAGGGCTCACAGCGGGCGATGGCGACGGCGAGGCGAGGCGACGGCCGGGGCGGCGACGGCGGGGACGGCGCGACGGGGACGGGCCCGGGGCGGCGACGGAGACGAGTGCGGCGACGGGGACGGGGGCGGCGACGGGGACGGGGGCGACGACGGGGATGGGGGCGGCGACGGAGACGAGCGGCGACGGAGACGATCGAGGGCGGCGGCGACGGCGACGGAGACGACGGAACAGAGGAACAAACAGAGGGAAACTGAAATTTTCGTAAGTCTTGTATATATAGAAGGCACCTTTAGTACCAGTTGGAGCCACCAACCGGTACTAAAGGCCTGTTTTGGCCAGGCCAAGCGGCGGGAAGCGACCCCCTTTAGTACCGGGTGGTGGCACAAACCGGTACTAAAGGCCCCCCCGTTAGTACCAGTTTGTGCCACGACCCGGTACTAAAGGGGGTGCACTGGCGCAGGTGCGGTGCGGCAAGTTTAGTCCCACCTCGCTAGTCGAGGGGCTACCGCACTGGTTTATAAGCCCAAGTGCGGTAGCTCTCTCGAGCTCCTCTCCTAACCAGGCCTACTGGGCCTACCTGTCCTCTTTGCCTAGTGGGCCTACTGGGCCTTCGAGGGCCTGCATCCTGGCCCAACGAAAGGTTGTGTCGCTAGTCGTATGCAGGCCGCTTTGGCCCAGTAGGCGGGCTTTTTTTTCTTAATTTTTTTGCTTTATTTTTTTGTTTTATTTATTTTTGAGTTGTTTTTTTGCTGTATTTAGTGTTTCTTTGTGAATATTTTTGCTTTAGGTACAAAAAATTACAAACTTTCTATTAGTGCCCGTAGTTTTCAAATTTGAATAGTTTAAATTTTGAATTATTTGAAATTAGTGTGAATCACTAGTTTGTGAATAACTTAACTTTAAAAATCAGTGAAGGCATGAAAGAATTTGTTTGCACATAAAATTTCTTCGCGTTTCAAATGCCAAAACACATAACTACCCTAACTATTACAGAGATTCCCCTCTGGGTGTGAAACACAGAAGAAAGTGATGATAGTGAAGCCGATCACATCCCAGATCTTTGGGTGTGAAACTTTTTCTTCGCGTGTGTCCCTTTGCGCCGTAACCATGGAAAATCTTCATCATTTAACGGGATGCTCGGGTCAATATTCACTGTGAATGGAGCAATTTCATCAAACTTTTCATAATCTTCTGACTTGTCTGTCTTGTCATCCACTCCCACGATGTTTCTCTTCCCAGAAAGAACTATGTGCCGCTTTGGCTCATCGTACGATGCATTCGCTTCCTTATATTTTCTTTTTCTTGGCTTGGTAGACATGTCCTTCACATAGAAAACATGTGCCACATCATTGGCTAGGACGAATGGTTCGTCTGCATACGCAAGATTGTTGAGATCCACTGTTGTCATTCCATACTGCGGGTCTTCCGTTACCCCGCCTCGTGTCATATTGACCCATTTGCACCGAAACAAAGGGACCTTTAAACCACGTCGATAGTCAAGTTCCCATATGTCCTGTATATAACCATAATATGTTTCCTTTCCCGTCTTGGTTTCTGCATCAAAGCGGACACCACTGTTTTGGTTGGTGCTCTTCTTATCTTGGGCGATCGTGTAAAATGTATTACCATTTATCTCGTACCCTTTGAAAGTCATTATATTCGAAGATGGTAACTGGGACAGCAAGTACATGTCATCTTCAATAGAGGTGTCATGCATGGTACGTGTCTGCAACCAGCTGGCGAAACTCCTGGTTTGTTCACGTGTAATCCAGTCATCAGACCGCTTCGGGTGTTTGGAGCGTAGCAAATTCTTGTGTTCATCCATATACGGAGCCACCAAGGCGGAATTCTGTAGAACTGTGTAGTGTGCTTCAGTGAGAGAATGTCCGTCCATACATATTATTTGTTCCCCTCCTAGCGTGCCTTTTCCATCCAGTCTGCCCTTATGCCGCGATTCAGGAACACCAATCGGCTTAAGGTCAGGAATAAAGTCAATACAAAACTCAATGACCTCCTCATTTTGATGGCCCTTGGAGATGCTTCCTTCTGGCCTAGCACGGTTATGAACATATTTCTTTAAGACTCCCATGAACCTCTCAAAGGGGAATATATTGTGTAGAAATACAGGACCCAAAACGTTAATCTCTTCGCATAGGTGAACTAGGACGTGCGTCATGATGTTGAAGAAGGATGGTGGGAACACCAACTCGAAACTGACAAGACATTGCACCAAATCATTCTGTAACCTTGGTATGATTTCTAGATCGATTACCTTCTGAGAGATTGCATTGAGAAATGCACATAGCTTCACAATGGCTAATCGAACGTTTTTTGGTAGAAGCCCCCTCAATGCAACCGGAAGCAGTTGCGTCATAATCACGTGGCAGTCATGAGACTTTAGGTTCTGGAACTTTTTCTCTGCCATGTTTATTATTCCCTTTATATTCGACCAGAAGCCAGGCGGTACCTTAATACTGAGCAGGCATTCAAAGAAGATTTCCTTCTCTTCTTTGGTAAGAGCGTAGCTTGCATGACCCTGATGTATGCCGTCTTCTCCGTGCATACGTTGCTGGTCCTCCCGTGCCTCAGGTGTATCTTTTGTCTTCCCATACACGCCCAAGAAGCCAAGCAGGGTCACGCAAAGATTCTTCGTCACGTGCATCACGTCGATTGCGGAGCGGACCTCTAGGTCTTTCCAATATGGCAGGTCCCAAAATATAGATTTCTTCTTCCACATGGCTGCGCGTCCGTCAGCGTCCTTCGGAACAGGTTGTCCGCCAGGACCCTTTCCAAATATCACCTTCAAATCCTTGACCATATCATGTACATCAGCACCAGTACGGTGGCGAGGCTTCGTCCGGTGACCCGCCTCACCTTTGAAATGCTTGCCTTTCTTTCTTACGGGATGCCTGCTCGGAAGAAATCGACGATGTCCCAGGTACACATTCTTCTTACAACTATTCAAATATATACTGTCGGTATCATCCAAACAGTGCGTGCATCCGCGGTATCCCTTGTTTGTCTGTCCTGATAGGTTACTGAGAGCTGGCCAATCATTGATGGTCACGAACAGCAACGCCTTTAGGTCAAATTCTTCCCCCATGTGCTCATCCCACGCACGTACACCTGTTCCATTCCACAGTTGTAAGAGTTCTTCAACTAATGGCCTTAGGTACACATCAATGTCATTGCCGGGTTGCTTAGGGCCTTGGATGAGCACTGGCATCATAATGAACTTCCGCTTCATGCACAACCAAGGAGGAAGGTTATACAAACATAGAGTCACAGGCCAGGTGCTATGGTTGCTGCTCCGCTCCCCAAAAGGATTAATGCCATCTGCGCTTAGACCAAACCATACGCTCCTTGCGTCATCTGCAAACTCCTTCCCGTACTTTCTTTCGATTTTTCTCCACTGCGACCCGTCAGCGGGTACTCTCAACTTTCCGTCTTTCTTACAGTCTTCTCTGTGCCATCGCATCGCCTTGGCATGCTCTTTGTTTTGGAACAAACGTTTCAACCGTGGTATTATAGGAGAATACCACATCACCTTGGCAGGAATCTTCTTCCTGGGGCGCTCTCCCTCGACATCACCATGCTCATCGCGGCTGATCTTATAGCGCAATGCACCACATACCGGGCAAGCGTTCAAATCCTCGTACTCACCGCGGTAGAGGATGCAATCATTAGGGCATGCATGTATCTTCTGCACCTCTAACCCTAGAGGGCAGACAGCCTTCTTTGCTTCGTACGTACTCTCGGGCAATTCGTTGTCCTTTGGAAGCATATCCTTTATCATTACCAGCAACTTTCCAAATCCCTTGTCAGATACACCATTCTCTGCCTTCCATTGCAGAAATTCCAGTGTGGTGCCCAGCTTTTTCTTGTCACCTACGCAATTTGGGTATAACAATTTTTTGTGATCCTCTAACATGCGCTGCAACTTCTTCTTCTCCAAATCACTTGCGCAGTTTCTCTTTGCATCGGCAATGGCCCGACCTAGATCATC
This sequence comes from Triticum dicoccoides, assembly GCF_002162155.2. Classification (NCBI taxonomy): domain Eukaryota; kingdom Viridiplantae; phylum Streptophyta; class Magnoliopsida; order Poales; family Poaceae; genus Triticum; species Triticum dicoccoides. Next base: position 776,281,775 of record NC_041393.1, read on the forward strand.
AACGGGCTCATCTGATGCCTCTTCTTCAGATTATTCTTCCCGCATTACCGGCTCAGCTTCTTCCCCCATTGTTGTATCATCGTATTCAGGGAACCCATGGCCAGGATAGCTGTCGTCGTCCTCTTCTTCTTCATTGTTTTCCATCATAACCCCTCTTTCTCCGTGCTTGGTCCAAACATTATAGTGGGGCATGAAACCGGACTCAAACAGGTGGACGTGAATGGTTCTTGACATAGAGTAATTGCGACCATTCTTACAGCCAGCACATGGACAAGGCATAAAACCATCCGCCCGCTTGTTTGCCTCAGCCGCAAGCAGAAAAGTATGCACGCCCTCAACGAACTGGGGAGAGCATCGGTCATCGTACATCCATTGCCGGCTCATCTTCATTACACAACACCGAATAGACCAAATTAATACAAGTTCATACAACACTTAAATGCAACAAACAAATAACTCTCTAGCTAAAGCATTTAAATGCAACAACAAATGCGATCAAGATCGCAACTAAGGTAACAATTGATCCAACAGCATAATGATACCAAGCCTCACTATCGATGGCATATTTTCTAATCTTTCTAATCTTCAAGCGCATTTTCTCCATCTTGATCTTGTGATCATCGACGACATCGGCAACATGCAACTCCAATTCCATCTTCTCCCCCTCAATTCTTTTCAATTTTTCTTTCAAGTACTCGTTTTCTCTTTCAACTAAATTTAACCTCTCGACAATAGGGTCGGTTGGAATTTCCGGTTCACATACCTCCTAGATAAAAATATCTATGTCAACTTGATGGGCATAATTTGTCATAAACACGAAATGCAACAAATAGTTTTAAAAGAGAATATACCACATCCGAATCATAACAAGGACGAGGGCCGACGGGGACGGATATTAAAACCATGGCACTATGTATAACAAACAACGTACGGGTAAGATAATTATTATACGAGTAACTATATATCCAAATCACACAAACATCAATTTTTTATATAAAATTTCATGAACAAGAGGCTCACCACAAGGTGGTGCCGGCGACGGGACGGTGCGGGCGATCGACGGTGGTTACGATGGAGATTTAGAAGGCACTAAGTAAACCACACCTACATATGCAAGCTAAGTGTTATTTTGACCTCAAATTGCATATAAATCAAATACTAGCATATATATATATTTCCTCCCAAATTACTAAACTCACAAATTAATAACTATATAAAGCATTGCAAGAGCTAATCTAGCAATGAGAGATGAAAGGACAAAGTTGCTAACCTTTGTGATCACTTGAATGGATGGGGGCCTTCAAATCTTGACAAATTTTGGGCAAAATGTGTGATGAGCTCGAGGGGAGAAGAGGAAGAACAGAGAGGAGAGGAGAGGGGAAAGGGGGAAGAACAGAGCGAGCTGGACGAAGGGTTTATATGCAGGAGGACCTATAGTACCGGTTCGTGGCACGAACCGGTACTAAAGGTGCTAGAGGGGGCCCAGACTGACAACATCCTGCCACCACCCTCATTAGTACCGGTTCGTGGCACGAACCGGTGCTAAAGGTTAGCCACGAACCGGTACTAATGAGAGCGGCCCGGCTAGCCGTTTGAACCGACACTAATGTATACATTTGTGCCGGCTCTAATACAAACCGGCACTAATGTGCTTCACGTTTGACCCTTTTTCTACTAGTGGAAGTTCTTCTTACCCTTGCCTTTCTTGAAACTAGTGGTTTTATTGACCATCAACACTTGACGTTCCTTTTTGATTTCTACCTCCATTGATTTCAGCATTGAAAATACCTCAGGAATAGTTTTCACCATCCCTTGCATATTGTAGTTCATCACAAAGCTCTTGTAGCTTGGTGGGAGCGACTGAAGGATTCTGTCAATGATCGCGTCATCCGGGAGGTTAACTCCCAGCTGAGAGAAGCGGTTGTGCAACCCAGACATTTTGAGTATGTGCTCGCTGACAAAACTATTCTCCTCCATCTTAAAACTGTAGAACTTGTCGGAGACTTCATATCTCTCGACCCGGGCATGATCTTGGAAAACCATTTTCAGCTCTTGGAACATCTCATATGCTCCGTGTTGCTCAAAACGCTTTTGGAGCCCCGGTTCTAAGCTGTAAAGCATGCCGCACTGAACCAGGGAGTAATCATCACTACGCGACTGCCAGGCGTTCATAATGTCTTGAGTTGCTGGGAAAACGGGTGCTTCACCTAGCGGTGCATCTAGGACATATGCTCTTTTGGCAGCTATGAGGATGATCCTCAAGTTCCGGACCCAGTCCATATAGTTGCTGCCATCGTCTTTCAGCTTGGTTTTCTCTAGGAACGCGTTGAAGTTGAGGGCAACATTAGCGTGAGCCATTTGATCTACAAGACATATTGCAAAAGTTTTAGACTAAGTTCATGATAATTAAGTTCATCTAATCAAATTATTAAATGAACTCCCACTCAGATAGACATCCCTCTAGTCATCTAAGTGATCCATGATCCGAGTCAACTAGGCCGTGTCCGATCATCACGTGAGACGGACTAGTCATCATGAACATCTTCATGTTGATCGTATCTTCTATACGACTCATGTTCGACCTTTCGGTCTCTTGTGTTCCGAGGCCATGTCTGTACATGCTAGGCTCGTCAAGTCAACCTAAGTGTTTTTGCATGTGTAAATCTGTCTTACACCCGTTGTATGTGAACGTTAGAATCTATCACACCCGATCATCACGTGGTGCTTCGAAACAACGAACTTTCGCAACGGCGCACAGTTAGGGGAACACTTTCTTGAAATTATTATGAGGGATCATCTTATTTACTACCGTCGTTCTAAGCAAATAAGATGCAAAAACATGATAAACATCACATGCAATCAAATAGTGACATGATATGGCCAATATCATTTTGCTCCTTTTGATCTCCATCTTCGGGGCGCCATGATCATCATCGTCACCGGCATGACACCATGATCTCCATCATCGTGTCTTCATGAAGTTGTCACGCCAACGATTACTTCTACTACTATGGCTAATGGTTTAGCAATAAAGTTAAGTAATTACATGGCATTATTCAATGACACGCAGGTCATACAATAATTAAGACAACTCCTATGGCTCATGCCGGTTGTCATACTCATCGACATGCAAGTCGTGATTCCTATTACAAGAACATGATCAATCTCATACATCACATATATATCATTCATCACATCCTTTTGGCCATATCACATCACAAGGCATATGCTGCAAAAACAAGTTAGACGTCCTCTAATTGTTGTTGCATGTTTTTACGTGGCTGCAATAGGGTTCTAGCAAGAACGTTTCTTACCTACGTCAAAACCACAACGTGATATGCCAATTTCTATTTACCCTTCATAAGGACCCTTTTCATCGAATCCGATCTGACTAAAGTGGGAGAGACAGACACCCGCTAGCCACCTTATGCAACTAGTGCATGTCAGTCGGTGGAACCTGTCTCACGTAAGCGTACGTGTAAGGTCGGTCCGGGCCGCTTCATCCCACGATGCCGTCGAAACAAGATAAGACTAGTAGTGGCAAGTAAATTGACAACATCTACACCCACAACAAAATTGTGTTCTACTCGTGCATAGAAACTACGCATAGGCCTAGCTCATGATGCCACTGTTGGGGATCGTTGCAGAAAATAAAAAATTTCTACGCATCACCAAGATCAATCTATGGAGTCATCTAGCAACAAGAGAGATAGGAGTGCATCTACATACCCTTGTAGATCGCGAGCGGAAGCGTTCAAGAGAACGGGGTTGATGGAGTCGTACTCGTCGTGATCCAAATCACCGAAGATCCTAGTGCCGAACGGACGACACCTTCGCGTTCAACACATGTACGGAGCGGAGACGTCTCCCATGCCTTGATCCAGCAAGGAGGAGGTACATGTTGAGGAAGAGAGCTCCAACAGCAGCACGACGACGTGGTGGTGGTGGAGAGGCAGTACTCCGGCAGGGCTTCGCCAAGCTTCCGCGGAGGAGGAGAGGTGTTGGGGAGGGGAGGGGCTGCGCCTTTGATGTAGTGTGCAGCCCTCCCCTCGCCCCTTTATTTATAGGGGAAGGGGGAAGGGGGCTGGCCCCCTCTAGATGAGATCTAGAGGGGGGGCGGCCAAGGGGAGGGGGCTTGCCCCCCAAGCAAGGGGGGCGCCCCCTCTAGGGTTCCCCCCCCCCAACCCTAGGCGCATGGGCCCAAGGGGGGATGCGCCCAGCCCTCCAGGGGCTGGTTCCCTGCCCACTACGGCCCATGAGGCCCTTTGAGAGAGGTGGCCCCTCCCGGTGGACCCCCGGAACCCCTCCGGTGGCCCCGGTACAATACCGATAAGCCCCCGAACTTTTCCGGTGACCGTATGACAACTTCCCATATATAAATCTTCACCTCTGGACCATTCCGGAACTCCTCGTGACGTCCCGGATCTCATCCGGTACTCCGAGCAACATTCGGTAATCACTTACAATTCTTCCTAATAACCCTAGCGTCACCGAACCTTAAGTGTGTAGACCCTACGGGTTCGGGAATCATGCAGACATGACCGAGATAGCTCTCCGGCCAATAACCAACAGCGGGATCTGGATACCCATGTTGGCTCCCACATGTTCCACGATGATCTCATCGGATGAACCACGATGTCAAGGATTCAAGCAATCCCGTATACAATTCCCTTTGTCAATCGATACGTTACTTGCCCGAGATTCGATCGAAGGGAATCCCAATACCTCGTTCAATCTCGTTACCTTCAAGTCACTTTACTTGTACCGTAATGCATGATCCCCTGACCAACCGCTTGTTCACATTGAGCTCATTATGATGATGCATTACTGAGTGGGCCCAGAGATACCTCTCCTTCATACGGAGTGACAAATCCCAGTCTCGATCGTGTTAACCCAACAGACACTTTCGGAGATACATGTAGTATACCTTTATAGTCACCCAGTTACGTTGTGACGTTTGGTACACCCAAAGCACTCCTACGGTATCCGGGAGTTACACGATCTCATGGTCTAAGGAAATGATACTTGACATTAGAAAAGCTCTAGCAAACGAACTACACGATCTTGTGCTATGCTTAGGATTGGGTCGTGTCCATCACATCATTCTCCCAATGATGTGATCCCGTTATCAATGACATCCAATGTCCATGCTCAGGAAATCGTAACCATCCATTGATCAACGAGCTAGTCAACTAGAGGCTAACTAGGGACATGTTGTGGTCTACGTATTCACACATGTATTACGATTTCCGGATAACATAGTTATAGCATGCACAATAGACAATTATCATGAATAAGGAAATATAATAATAACCATTTTATTATTGCCTCTAGGTGTAAGTGCATCTAGTGCCACCCCTTGTTGGTTTTGAAGTATTGATGACAAAGTTGGTTGAGGGACTAATGCGTTTGTGAGAATTGCAGGATAACGCAGGTAGTGTCCCTCATTGATTCGGTTTACCTACCGGAGATGACCCCTAAAAATGTATGAAGACATTGAAGACAATGGTGGTATGTGAAGATATTCACATTGAAGACTATAACATGAGAAGACATGGAGTGAAGACTATGGAGCGCGAAGACTGTGTCGTTTCGTTGTTTCCTTTTCTTCTTTGTTGAGTCATAGGAACCACCGTACTATTAAGTGGGGTCCAAGTGAACTAAGTCAGAATGACTGAAGTGACGCTCAACCAAAAATCCTATGTCTTCGAGCGAAGACAATGAGAGCAAATCTTATCCAGAGCTGGATGAGTCAGCTTTGCTTGTAGCCCAAGTAAAGTTGCCGTGTGTGTTTGAAATCTGACCGTTGGAACACGTGTCAGTTCCTTAGTGACCCAGGGTCATTTCGGACATATCAGGTCGGGTTGCCTTGTGGCTATAAATAGCCCACCCCCTACACCATAAATTGGTGGTTAGTTTACGGCTTTTGTCGTGTGAGAGCAACCCACCTCGAAGCCTTTGAGAGAGAGAAATCCTTGCGAGGACAAGCCCAAACACCCAGAGCCAAAGAGTGTTAGGTATCACTGAAGTATTTCTGTCTGTGTGACCTGAAGACTTATTACACTTGAGGACTGTGAATCCTCCAGCCGGTTAGGCGTCGCGTTCTGAGCATCCAAGAGTCATTGTGGATCGCCGGTGAACGAAGTCTGTGAAGGTTCGAAAGTCTACCTTGAAGACTTACCAGAGTGATTGGGCGAGGACTAGGTGTCCTTAGCTCAAGGGGAATAAGGTGAAGACACGGTCTTCTGAGTTGAATCTCAGCCTCCCTAACCAGACATACAGTTGTCACGGCAACTGGAACTGGTCCAACAAATCCTGTGTCTTCAACAAGTGACTGGTTCTATCCTCCCCCCCTTTACTTAGTGTTTGTCTTCGTGAAGTCATTGCTTAATCGTCATACCTGTTTGACTTCATTGCTTGACTACTATCGTTTGTTGGCTTCATACTATCTTCCATCCTGATCTTTACTACCTATTTGCTAGTAGTCTTTGTACTTTCACATTATCACATACTTGACTATGGCTCGCTTAGTGTAGTTTATCTTTTGCTGCATATCAATTAGGCCATTTCTATTGTTTGTCTTCGAAACTTCCACGTTTTGAAGACTTTCGTAAAAATCGCCTATTCACCCCCCCTCTAGTCGATAACTAGCACTTTCAATTGGTATCAGAGCAAGGTACTCCCTTGTTCTGTGTGATTCGGTTTAACCACCTGGAGTTTAGCTATGTCGACTGCAGGGATAATCAAAGTCTCCGCTGCTTGCCCCGTGTTCGATGGAACTGAATATCCCTACTGGAAAAATAAGATGCGCATGCATCTTGAAGCCATTGATGTCGACCTCTGGTATGTCGTCAAGAACGGCGTTCCCAAAACTAGTGAAGGTGTCACCCCCACTGATGTCAAGAAGTTCATTCAACTGGACTCTACTGCTAAGAACATCATCTGTGGTCATCTGACCAAAGGACAGTATGGCCGTGTGAGTGCTCTGGAAACGTCGAAGCTAGTCCGGGACTGGCTATCCAAGGTCAATGAAGGCATCTCAACCCAGAGAGATCAAAGGATCAGTGTTCTTCACAACCTCTTCAACCGCTTCAAGAGAAACGACAATGAAAATGTCCAGCTCACGTTTGATCGTCTGACTGGCATCACAAATGAGCTTCAGGCTCTTGGCGCCACTGAGATTACCAAGCATGAAATCGTCAAGACACTACTGAGATCACTTGACAACTCCTTTGACACCCTTGCCCTCATGATACAAGAACGCCCTGACTTCAAGACACTCGATCCGTCTGATATACTTGAGAGGCTCAACACACATGAGTTCCAGCTTTCTGAGAAAAGAGATATCTATGGTCCCAACTATGGCCGAACTCGCGCTTTGAAGGCAAAAGTTGTTTCCTTATCTGAAGAAGAATCTGACTGTGGTTCTGATGATCCTGAAGACATTGGAAAGGAACTTGTTATGCTTGTGAAAGAGTTCCAGAAGTTCACCAAGAAGAAAGGCTTCAGACAGTCTTCATGATCTAGCTCAAGAAATGATGAAGCTTCCACTCATGACAACAAGAAGAGAACATGTCACAAGTGCAAGAAGCCTGGACACTATATCTCTGAGTGTCCACAGTGGGACAATGAGAAAAAGAAGAAGAAGAGCAAGGAATATGATTCTGATGACAAGAAGAAGAAGAAATCTTCAAAGTCTTCTTCCAAGTCCTCATCAAGGTCTTCATCTCATAAGAAGAGCTCATCTGGCAAGGCTCGTGCTTTTGTTGGCAAGGAAATGGATTCAGAGGAGGAGTTTGCATCTGAGGAGGTGGAGGTGGAGTCTGGAGAGGAGTCCGACCCTGGCATTGCAAGTCTGGCTCTAGCCACAACCTATGTTGCCAAGTCCATCTTCAACACTGAAGACACTGACTTCCACACCAACGCTGAAGCTGATGACAAGGACGATCCTGCTCCCACCTACTGCTTCATGGCACATGGTGCCAAGGTAAAATCACGTGATGCTTACTTCCAAACATCAAGTGAAGATGACTCTGATTGTGAATCCAAACCTAGCTACAAAACTCTTGCTAAAATTGCAACTGAACAACAAAAAGCTATGGAACATACTCAAAAAATGTTAGACAAAAGCGATGACCTGTTGGACGCGGAAATGACACGTTCACAGTCCTTAGTTGAAGACATAAAAAATCTTCATGCTAAGTACCAAGATCTTGAAAGTCTTCATGAAACGCTCTCAACCACTCATGAAACACTCTCCTATGATTATCTTCAAAGGAAGCAAGAGCTTGAGAAATTGAAAGCGGCTCATGAAGATCTTCAAAAAGAAAATGTGTCACTTCGCGCTCAACAGACCAGTTCCGCTCAGGATGGATTTGAACCACCATGTCTAAAATGCATTGAGTGTGATAATGCTACCTCTGTTGCTGAATGTTCCACTGCTGCTACTATTGCATTGTCTCCAACTGCAAATGTGGTAACTAACCCCTCTGCGGAGGATACCACTACTATTGCTGATGAACATGCTAGGTTGAAGACATTGCTTGAAACAGGGATGTATAAAAGTCTGAAAGGACATCAGACACTTTGCGATGTCCTCAAAAAGTAGATTCTGAACCGAAACCCTAGGAAAGAGGGTGTTGGGTTCGAGAGGAAAATGAATGCTGATGGTTCCTACTGGAAGCCTGAGCAGTATCCCAAAACCACATGGGTTGCTGCAAAGGAACCTTCAGTAGATCCATCCACCCTATCTGGCTTTACCTGCGCTAACCCTATCATCATTGATGAATCCTTTGATGCAAACTATAAACTGTTTAAAAATCAGAATGGTGAAGTGTTTGCCAGGTATATTGGTACTAACTGCAGGAATGGACCACCTATGAAGAAGATCTGGGTACCCAAGCAGTGTATTGAGAATCTTCCTATGAATGTCATCATGACACCACCAAGGAAGAAGACAAACCCCAGACCTATGACTTCATATGGCCCAAAGGCTTCATACAGATACAGGACTCATCTGAGTCACCCTAACGCCAATGTTTTGCAGGGAAATCATACTCAAACTGATGAGTATGAGCGTGTGTCTTCAAACCGCTATGTTCATAGAACTAAGAACTTCTCTGCTTATTCATATGAGTATCATTCATCTCCTACAAGGCTATTTGCTAGGGCTTCAAAGCCGAAGTTCTCAGATGCTGCACTTAGACTCATTGCTTCTAAACCACCCCTGAAGATGTGGGTGGTGAAGAAGAATTAACTTTCTTTTGCAGAATAATGGTCTCCAGCCAGCAATCAAAGGCGTCTGATACTATTTCTGGGGACCTAAAATACACTAAGGGACGCATGATAAAATGATCTTGCTATGTATTTCACATCTGAATCGCTTACCAGTCATACTATGTGTCCTAACCTTGACCTATGCTGTGATAATCCTTATGAGCATCAAATACTTATGCTTCACAACACTCTTTGTGAAGCCTATCCTCCTAACTGCACTGTAGGGTACGACGCCAAAAGCTTCAGAATGGATTATTGACAGCGGATGCACTAATCATATGACTGGTGATCGAAGTCTTCTCATGGACTCAACCTTATGTCCATCAGACAAGAGTCACATCACATTTGCTGACACTGGTAAAAGCAAGGTATTGGGTCTAGGTAGAGTTGCAATCTCAAGGGATCAACACATGGATAAAGTGATGCTTGTTGAATCCCTTGGTTTCAACTTAATGTCTGTCTCAATGCTTTATGACTTAAAACATGATTGTGCTATTCGGAAAATATCATTGCCTTGTACTAATGGAATCTGACAAGTCTCTAGTCTTTGAAGGGTATCGAAAAGATGATCTATACATGGTAGATTTCTCAGTAGGTCCACAGCCTGCCGTATGTCTTCTTGCAAAAGCTTCAGAATGCTGGCTATGGCATCGAAGGCTGGGCATGCTGGCATGAGGAACTTACACACACTCGTCAAGAAGAAGCATGTCATAGGCATCAAGGGTGTCAAGTTCAAGAAGGATCATTTGTGTGGTGCCTGCGAAGCTGGAAAGATGACAAGGGCAAAGCACCCCTTGAAGACAATCATGACTACATCTCAACCCTTCGAGCTGTTACACATGGACTTATTTGGCCCTACTCACTATTCTACCCTCACAACAACTGCTTGTCTCTATGGCTTCGTCACTGTTGATGACTACTCAAGATACACATGGGTGCACATAATTCTCTACAAGACTGAAGTGCAAGATGTCTTCAGACGCTTCGCCAATCGAGCAATGAACAATTATGGTGTGAAGATCAAGCATATTAGAAATGACAATGGCACTGAGTTCAAGAACATAGGGCTTGATCTTTATCTGGATACAATGGGAATCACTCATGAGTTTTCTGCTCCATACACTCCTCAGCAAAATGGCATCGTAGAGCGCAAGAACAGAACCCTCATTGAGATGGCTCGAACAATGCTCGACGAGTACAAGACACCAAGAAAGTTCTGGCCAGAAGCTATTGATACAGCATGTCACATCATCAACCGTGTTTACATCCATAAGCTTCTAAACAAAACATCCTATGAGCTCCTTACTGGCAAGAAGCCAAATGTCAGCTACTTCAGAGTATTTGGAGCTAGGTGCTGGATCAAGGATCCCCATCACAAGTTAAAATTTGCACCTAAAGCTCACGAAGGCTTCATGCTTGGCTACGGAAAGGACTCTCACTCTTACAAAGTCTTCAACCTCTATCTCTACAAAATCGTTGAAACCGTGGACGTGAGATTTGATGAAACCAATGGTTCACAAAGAGAGCTCCTGCCAAGTACACTAGATGAAGCTCCACCCAGCGAATCGATCAAGCTGATGGGAACTGGTGAAATCATGCCTTCTGAAGCACAGCCTGAAGAGGAACTTATCATTTCTGCATCTAACCAATCAGAAGACAATGCATAGACTGAAGACAATTCTCCAAATGATGACAATGATCAGCAAGAGCAAAGTCTTCGTCCTGTTCATCCTCGAGTTGCAAGTGAAGTACAAATTGAGAAGATAATTGATAGCATCAATGCACCTGGTCCACTTACTCGCTCAAGAGCAACACAGTTAGCAAATTTTTGTGGGCACTTTTCATTTGTGTCAATATCAGAACCCATGAAAGTTGCTGAAGCCTTTATGGAACCTGAATGGATACAAGCAATGCAAGAGGAACTTCAACAGTTCAAGCTGAACAATGTCTGGGAACTTGTCAAGCGTCCTGACCCTCGCAAGCATAACATTATCGGTACAAAATGGATATATCGAAACAAGCAAGATGAGCATGGTCAAGTCGTCAGAAACAAAGCACGTCTTGTGGCTCAAGGATACACTCAAGTTGAAGGAATTGACTTCGATGAAACGTTTGCTCCTGTGGCTAGGCTTGAAGCTATTCGCATACTGCTAGCCTACACTAATCACCACAACATTCTGCTACATCAAATGGATGTGAAGAGTGCATTTCTCAATGGCAAGATTGAAGAAGAAGTGTACGAAGCTCAACCACCTGGCTTTGAAGATCCAAAACATCCTGATATGGTGTACAAGCTAAACAAAGCACTGTATGGCCTCAAACAAGCTCCTCGCGCTTGGTATGATACGATCAAAGACTTCCTGAAGAGCAAAGGCTTCAAACCTGGATCTCTTGACCCCACACTCTTCACGAAGACATATGATGGTGAGCTGTTTGTGTGCCAAATATATGTGGATGACATTATCTTCGGATGCACTAACCAGAAGTATAGTGATGAATTTGGATAGATGATGTAAGAGCAATATCAGATGTCCATGATGGGTGAGCTGAAATTCTTCCTTGGTCTTCAAATTGGTCAGCAAAGGAATGTCATCTTCATTTCTCAAGAAAAATACCTCAAAGATTGTCTAAAGAAGTTTGGAATGGAAGATTGCAAAGGCTATACGACGCCAATGCCAGCCAAACACCATCTTGGTCCCGACGACAATGGTAAAGAGTTCGATCAAAAGGTATACCGCTCCATGATTGGTTCTTTACTCTATCTATGTGCATCTAGGCCAGATATTATGCTTAGTGTTTGCATGTGTGCTCGATTCCAAGCGGCACCAAAGGAATCGCATCACTTAGCTATGAAGCAAATTCTTCGATATTTGGCTTACACCCCAACACTCGGATTATGGTATCCAAAGGGCTCAAAATTTGATCTGGTTGGTTTCTCGGATGCTGATTATGCTGGTGACAAGGTGGATCGCAAGTCTACATCAGGCACATGTCACTTTCTGGGACGATCACTTGTCTCTTGGTCTTCAAAGAAGCAGAACTGTGTGTCACTCTCAACTGCTGAATCTGAATACATTGTTGCGGGATCTTGCTGCGCTCAGCTTCTATGGATGAAGCAAACTCTCAAGGATTATGGCATCAATCTGAAACAAGTACCTCTCTTCTGCGACAACGAAAGCGCCATCAAGATTGCCAACAATCCAGTCCAGCACTCGAAGACAAAGCACATTGAAATTCGTCATCACTTTCTCAGAGATCATGTCATGAAGAAAGATATTGACATCATTCACGTCAACACTGAAGAGCAACTGGCAGATATCTTCACAAAGCCCTTGGATGAGAAAAGGTTTTGCAAGTTACGGTGTGAGCTAAATATCTTGGAATCCTCAAATCTCCTGTGATCAGGCACACATCCTAACACTTATGCATGTTGATGACTTAGATGTGCAACACACGAAGTAAAGTATATCTTCAATTAATGAAGACTTACATTCTAAGTGTGAATACATTAACGTGGAATTTAACTTCAGAGCGCCACGATAATTGTGCACCGTGTCTGGGTCTAATACTTCCTATACGGTGGGTAACGCCACCACCAAATTTCTTGGTTTGAAGTGTTTCACTCATGGCGTTATTTTTGCAATATCTTCGCATTTTGTCTGTCTTCAATTTCAATTTATCTTCATGATTCTCTTCACTATGATGATTTGATTGCTTTCTGATATATAAATATTAGTGTTCTGTCCTCTACATCATTCACTTATAGCTATGTCTTCCCAGTTGAATCTTTTGAACTAAGTGAATGTGATCGGACCCTAATCACTCTATGCTTTTTATCTCAAACTCTATCTGTCCAAATCATATGCATTCTATTGAAACTGTCGAATGTCTTCTCTGCGTCCTAGTCAGCAGAAGACACAGAGACAAACATTAAGTCTATTTTAAATGATTCATCTTTACTGATTGAAATCCGGAGAAGCCGGAACAACCATCCGACATGCCTGGCGGGCATGGGAACGTGGGACAACTCTGAGTATGTTGCATGCTTGCCACGTGCCCCTCAGATGTGAACCGCCAGGGGCACCCGCATAATTGCGCTGGGCCGCACACTTCCTTATATATACATGCCCCTTGCTGTAAAGAAAACCTTCTTGCACCTCTCCACCTCGTCAAAACCCTAGTGCCACCGCTAGCTCCCGACGACGCCGGCGACGAAGCGCTTAGCTGCCGCGACTTCTCCGACGTCGTCCTCACGCCGGCCGCGAACATCGTCCTCTCCGCCGCCGCCGTAGGTGTCCTCCGTCGCCAAGTTAGGGCACGGTGGATTGAACTGCTCGGTCTCCTATTCATCCCATCTAGCAGTTCTTAGTGTGGTAAATATAACTCTATTTTTACCATCTTTTTGATCCTCAAAGATTCATCCTATTTACCAAAAGTGGTTTCTACCTATACAATGTTAGATCTAATCCGTCTGCACCTCATACTGCCTAGTATATTCACTTAAGCTTCATATCAAGTTAGATTCCTCACTTGTACTTATTCACGGATTCGTACAAATCTGGAACCAACTCTCAACATATAAGTGAATGTCTTCGCATCATGAGGTCAATGTCTTCAAACTGATTTATCTTCAAACTTTCTGAGAATGCATATGACCTCTTCCCCTTCCCTCGCATCTCTAATGATGTCACAGGTACATGTCCGTGGGAGAATCCCTTGGTTCTCATAGTCTGCATTCGTCTGCAGAATTCCTACAGCATCTCATTGATTCTCCTGAAGCCAGTTCCTGTTTGTTCAGCAAGCGAAAGCCCTTGAAGCCTCTGAACGTATTGAAACCATTTAGTTTGAAATTCATGGCTACAGAGAAGCCAGTAAGAAAGGGTGGCAGACAACGTCGAGGGGGAACATCAAAAGATTTGCCTAATGACCTCGCAGAACTTTATAAGACAGATCCTGAGGAGAATTATCATCAGCGCAAGACACAGATCCAATGGATTCGACGATATTGGGCTGAACAATGGTTCAAATACAAGTTCGTGACCCAGGAATATGCTGAGAAGAATGCTATCAAAATACCTTGGGGTGATATTCTCTATCGAGGCCTTCAACCCAAGAACAGAGCTGAAGCTATTACACAGGGTTTCTATCCCTGTATGGTTCGTGGACCTCAGCCTGAAAATGCTAACTCAACATCATTGCTCTGGTGTTTGACGACAATCTCTTCAAGCGTAACTTTCAGCACGCAAAGGCATCGGCCAAAGAAAACAAGAAGTCATTGGGATTAGACTTCAATCCTGGTCCCTCTGCTCCCCGTGCTGACGGCTCACGTGATGCGGAACCCAATGTCATCGGCCCCTTCTCCGACCTTGATGGCCTTATCACTTACATCTTGGTCCAAGGTGGCAAAGTGGATCATTCTGATAATGATGCTGACACTGATGAAGCCCCAGCACCGCCTCCTCCAAAGCCACAGAAGCTAAAGAAGCTTAAGGCTTCAGAATCAGCTGCTCCTCCAAAAGCTTCACGTGTGAAGCCACTAGCCACTGCACCTCCTGAAGACAGTGTGCAGTCTAAGGATCTATCACGTATCTCCAAGAAGACAGAGAAGAAAAAGAGAATCGTCAAGCACACTGATCAAATCTTGACTCCTGCTGCCATTCTGCGTGAAGAGCACATTGATCTGTCCAGCGATGAAGATCTTGCAGATGATGCCCTTGAGCAACTGATCAAGAGCAAGGAAGAATCAGAGATCTTCAATAATTTGCCTCCCTTCAATGTGGCAATCATCCATAACTTCATTGATGAGTGGTTTGACACCCCAAATCTCAGCTTTGATGATCTGCAACTTCCCATTGGCCTCAGCGTCGCCTTCAATGGCACCATTGCTTCTGAGCTAGCTCTTGCTCAGCGCATCGTTGAACTTAAACACAAAATCGACTATGAGAAGGCCCAGTTCAAGAAGAATGTGGCCAAGCTCAGCGTGCAAGATGTCAAAAACTTCAAGATCATGCTGCACGAGCTCAAAGAAGCCTTTCATAAGAAGCGTGAAGAAGCTCAAGGCTCTCGTGAGCGTATGAAGAGTCTGGCTGACAAGTGTGTACTAGCCTACAATGAGGCTGAGAAGCGCAAGTCTCTTGGTCATCCTGGCATTGACCCAAGAATGGCTGAAAAGAAGAGAAGCTATCAACTGCCCAATCTGCACCTTCAAGGCAGGAAGAACCTCGCATAGTCTTCCCAAGCAGCATGACTGGCTCGAAGCCAAAGGTCATGTCAACCGCTTCAGAACTGAAGAAGACGAGGGCTGCAGAGGCTGAAGCCAGAAAAAGGAAAACTACAGAAGCCTCTGATGCTGCTCCCTCCAAGAAGAAGCGCAAAACCAAGAAGAATTAGGCTGCTCCCATAGAGCCCTTGGTTGTTGAACCCATCTCAATGGTGCGTCCTGCATCTGAACACCACGAACAACAGCTGATAGTTCATGAGCCTGCTTCCATAGAGGCTTATGAAGCTGAAGACATTCCAACAGTTGAACCCACCGCTGCTGAAGACATTGGTCACCATGACAATGTTGAAGATGATGACGTTCTTCCTCAGATCGAACACAACTTGGTATCATCGCCTGTTCTCACGAATAGCGAACTCATCAGCATTGGTCGTCCTCTGACGCCAATTGCTCAGGATGCATCATGGGCTGATCACCCACAGCAACAAGATTCCCCAAGTACTCCCCAACCATAACTACAAGTTACACCGCCTGTTCAAGAAGAACAAGAAGACCTTGAGGCCCAGCCAACTCCATCTCCAAAGGCGTCGCCAGCTTTTCGCAGGCTTCGCAAAGGACAAAGGCCTCAGGTCCCTCTTTCGAGCATTCCAGAAGGAGAAGTGCACCACTCAACTGTTGCACGTCAAGTGTTTCCAGAAGCCACTCCAACTGTGAATGTCTCCGTGTCTGAAGCCCAAGTTGCTGAAGACAATCCGGCTGCATCAGCCGATGAAAATCAAGAAGACGTACGTGTCCCCACTCCCCCCAATACCGAAGAAGTTGTTCCTAATGTGAACGTGCCAGTGCCCGACCCTCCAGCTCATCAAGTGGAGGTTGAAAATCTTGAGGCTGCCATCACCAACACCAATGACGCCAATGACGTTGTCATGGCTGAAGCTAATGTGGAGCTTGCACCAACCAATGTGCCCGAAGTCAATGATGGAACTACTCCTGAAGTGTCTGTAGTGCAGTCTGAAGCCTCAGTTGATGCCACTGCTCCTGTTCCGCCACCAAGGCCCTATACTATTGAGCAAGCATACAATCATGGTCAGCTAACCACTGTCCGATGGCCCGTTCTGGTCCCTCCGCCTACTGCTTCTGGTCCTTATTTTGATTATCATATTGAGCACAGGCCTCGGGTCCAGAAACCAAAGCCAAGACTGCCAAGGTTCCCAAGAACTGCCAACTCTACAGGGTCCTTCAATGCAAATGGCTTTAAAAGCCACAACATCTTCTTTGACAGCGCAAAGAACCCCTACACAAAGCCTAGAATATCATCTGACCGATTCTGGAGCTATCAGCAGCGAAGCTATTACTCCTGCGTTCTGTATGATCAAGGGCGCATTTTCCCTCATATGCGCCTCGACACTGAAGCCATTGCTGGACTGCCATGCTTAGAAGAAGCACTTGACTGCTTTCGTGATGCAGGTCTGCTCAGCTTTGTGACAGACAAAGAGCATTGGAATGAGGAACTGGTACTTCAATTCTATGCTACCCTCCACATTTGCGGCTACAACAGGGATATAAAGACACGGGTTCTCGAGTGGATGACTGGAAATGTTCACCATGAAGCCAAAGCTCATGACATCATTGAGCTTACAGGCTTATCTACTCCTGGAGAGCTGTACGAACCTGATTGTCAACTTCACCGCAATGCACTGGAGAGCATATTCCATAAGCCAGAACCCAACATGAGCCATATGTTGAGCATGATGAAGCCTTTGCCACATGACACTGAATACCCAACAGAGTTCTTTGTTGATGACCTTGAGTATCTGCCTCGCACCATATATCACATCATCAGGCGGACTCTATGGCCTATCAAAGGGCATTCATCAGCTGCAAAACTTGAAGGAGCCATGAAGACATTGGTCTTTTACATCCTCAATGGCATCAGCTTCAATGCACAAGAATTCTTCATCCGGCAACTTGCCACGTCTGGATCTGATCTTTTCGACCTAAAGTTCTATGCTCCATGGGTCACGCGCCTCATCAAGCTACACTCTGCTATCAACTATCAGCCCTCTGCTCGCAATCATCTGATCTTTCTACCAGAGGTTGATATGTCAGTTGAAGCCATATACCCTGAGCTAGCCAAGAAGCCTCTTTGTCTTCAAAATGCTGAACACCAAAGCTTCACTCAACCCATGGAAGGAGTCCAAGCAATAACTCGTATCTATCTCATGGCTGGGAACTCTCGACTGCCTCATCGTGCACAGACTGAAGCTACTGAGAGCACAATTGCCTAGAGACCCAAGAAGCGCTCTCGCGTTCTAAATGACCGAGAACTACTTGTGGCGCTGCATCAGAAACAAGATAAGCATCACTTTTGGCTCAAGCGACAAATGCAAAGCCTCTTGGTGGACGTCAATCGCATTCAAAATCTTGCCACCAAAAATGCCTTTGTCACTCATGAGACCTGTCGGCGATCATGGAAGAGTGTGACGCTGCTAAGTGCTGAAGAAGATCTTCAAGACGATGGCTTCACTGAAAGATTCAAGTTTGACTCCACTCCTCCACGGAATGTTGTCCTACGTCGAACCCCATCTCTTGAAGACTCTGACTATTCTTCCTCTGCGGCAACTGTGAATGCCAGAGTGATCGATGATGAAGACGATGCTACTTCACCGCCTCCTACTTCTGCCCGCATCGACACTGCACCAAGTACATCTGCACCACCAAACAACAATGACAACCCTGATGCTTCTCCTACTCCTGAGAACGAGTAGATACTCTATGTCTTCAAACCTTTTTGGTCATTCCTGACAAAAGGGGGAGAAGCGTATGAGCTGATAGTCTTCAAACGGGTTCATATGGGCAGTTGCTTCATATTTTGCCTTGTGTTTACAACTCTCTCTTTTTGATACATTTGGTTCTTTGAGTTGTAACACTTAAACTCGATGGTCGTCTGCTACTTATTTGCTTTTCTGTGATGCGATGATAAATTCCGCATGTGCGATGATAACTTCTGCACTTAGATCATTCTGTAGACGTCCATTTTTCATTGTGCATGTCATTCCTATTGTTACATCATTTCATGCATGATGAATTATCTTCATGAGTTGAAGAGGATCTCCACAAGTACAACCTGCCATGTGCATTTGCATTCCAAAAGCAAATTACTTATATGCACATCTTCAGGGGGAGCCTCTGACACTTATGAAGACAATACCCTATCCTTTACAATTTCACATACTTTATTCCCGTTGAAAACTTCAACCAGTTTGTCATCAATCACCAAAAAGGGGGAGATTGTAAGTGCATCTAGTGCCACCCCTTGTTGGTTTTGAAGTATTGACGACAAAGTTGGTTGAGGGACTAATGCATTTGTGAGAATTGCAGGATAGCGCAGGTAGTGTCCCTCATTGATTCGGTTTACCTACCGGAGAAGACCCCTAAAAATGTATGAAGACATTGAAGACAATGGTGGTATGTGAAGATATTCACATTGAAGACTATGACATGAGAAGACATGGAGTGAAGACTATGGAGCGCGAAGACTGTGTCGTTTCGTTGTTTCCTTTTCTTCTTTGTTGAGTCATAGGAACCACCGTACTGTTAAGTGGGTCCAAGTGAACTAAGTTAGAATGACTGAAGTGATGCTCAACCAAAAATCCTATGTCTTCGAGCGAAGACAATGAGAGCAAATCTTATCCAGAGCTGGATGAGTCAGCTTTGCTTGTAGCCCAAGTAAAGTTGCCGTGTGTGTTTGAAATCTGACCGTTGGAACACGTGTCAGTTCCTTAGTGACCCAGGGTCATTTCGGACATATCAGGTCGGGTTGCCTTGTGGCTATAAATAGCCCACCCCCTACACCATAAATTGGTGGCTGCTCAGAGTTAGTTTACGGCTTTTGTCGTGTGAGAGCAACCCACCTCGAAGCCTTTGAGAGAGAGAAATCCTTGCGAGGACAAGCCCAAACACCCAGAGCCAAAGAGTGTTAGGCATCACTGAAGTCTTTCTGTCTGTGTGACCTGAAGACTTATTACACTTGAGGACTGTGAATCCTCCAGCCAGTTAGGTGTCGCGTTCTGAGCATCCAAGAGTCATTGTGGATCGCCGGTGAACGAAGTCTGTGAAGGTTCGGAAGTCTACCTTGAAGACTTACCAGAGTGATTGGGCGAGGACTAGGTGTCCTTAACTCAAGGGGAATAAGGTGAAGACACGGTCTTCTGAGTTGAATCTCAGCCTCCCTAACCAGACGTACAGTTGTCACAGCAACTGGAACTGGTCCAACAAATCTTGTGTCTTCAACAAGTGACTGGTTCTATCCTCTCCCCCCCTTTACTTAGTGTTTGTCTTCGTGAAGTCATTGCTTAATCGTCATACCTGTTTGACTTCATTGCTTGACTACTATCGTTTGTTGGCTTCATACTATCTTCCATCCTGATCTTTACTACCTAACTACTAGTAGTCTTTGTACTTTCACATTATCGCATACTTGACTATGGCTTGCTTAGTGTAGTTTATCTTCCGCTGCATATCAATTAGGCCATTTCTATTGTTTGTCTTCGAAACTTCCACGTTTTGAAGACTTTCGTAAAAATCGCCTATTCACCCCCCTCTAGTCGATAACTAGCACTTTCACTAGGGCATCTTTCCAACAGGTTGTACATCCATACAAACACCGGCCATGTGCTATGGTTGGTGTTCTGGTTGCCAAACGGATTCATGCCATCGGTACACGCGCCGAGCACGATGTTCCTTGCATCACATTCAAAATACCGATAGAAGCTGTTCAACGCTCTCCACTGGCTTCCATCCTTGACGTGTCTCAGCTTCGATCATCTCCATCGTCGGGCTTCTTCCTCTCTGCGTGCCAGCGCATTAGCTTTGCTTCCTTGGGATCTACAAAATACCTCTGGAGATGGGGAGTGATCGGTAAGTACCATACAACTTTCTGGGGACATTTCTTCCCGGCCTTCTTGTATCGAGAAGCATTGCACACCGGATAGCTTGTTTTTTCCGCGTGCTCCTTCCGATAAATTATGCAATCGTTGATGCATGCATGGTATCTAATGTGTGGCAGATCAAGAGGGCACATGATCTTCTTGGCCTCATCAACACTACTAGGACATAGATTACTCGCGGGAAGAACATCCTTTAGGTACTTGAGATGCTCATCGAGGCTAGTGTCGGTCCATTTGTTTTTACCTTCGTCTTCAGGAGTTGGAGCGTGAAACTCAAGCGGGTCACCTCAGGATTGCAACCATCATACAATGGAGTGTTCGAGTCTACCACCTGTTGCTCCAGCTTAGCCTCCTCTCTAGAAGCAGCTCTCTCAGTACTCGTCTCCTTGCGAAGCAATGCTTGAACATGAGGGTCCCGCACGATTGAACTTAGTACCGACGAACTCTGCTGCGTGGAGTCCATGTCGTTCTCTCCGCCACCATGTCCGGCCCCTTCTCCTCCGCCATGTCCAGCACCTTCTCCGCGCCATGTCCAACATCTTCCCCGCCGCCATTATCGATCATCTCTTCGTCTTGCCCCGTGTCATCATTGCCTGCCCCGTCGGCATCCTCAACATCGTCATCCTCATCTTCAATTATCCACCGAGTATAGCCATCCATGAAACCAGTCATGAGCAGGTGCGCTTCGACACGACCATCGTCATGGGGGTCGAGCCAAACTATTCCTTTGCATTTTCGACACGGACATAAAACCTCTGTCCGGTTATTTTCTTTCATGTCCTGCACCATCGACCGCAACCACCTGTCCACCATCATTCCACTGACCATCGTCAACTCTGCACGGTAATAATAAACAAATTGATTATAAAAATGCGTGCATGCATCAAAGTCATACAAAAATTTGGCATGACCTTCCTTAAAAATAGGACATATATAGATCTAGAGTTTGCCCGGAATTCACCGAAACGGAAATAGATCGACATTTCGGCAAAACATAGGCAACTCAAAAGCATAATTTGGCGTCAACTCATGCCACACACACAATTTCCATAAACATATCACACACACATAAACATATTTCCATTTTGCAAAAGCATGAAAATTTAATCACCTCTATCTCGAGATCGAGCACACGGTGGAGATGATGATGTAGGGAGATCAAAAATGCACAAAGCTCTTCTTGACAAAGATAGATCTAGTTAGGGGTGAGGGAGTCCTGGATTAGGGGGTGTCCGGATAGCCAAACTATCACCGTTGGCCGGACTCCTGGACTATGAAGATACAAGATTGAAGACTTCGTCCCGTGTCCGGATGGGACTTTCCTTGGCGTGGAAGGCAAGCTTGGCGATACGGATATGTAGATCTCCTACCATTGTAATGGACTCTGTGTAACCCTAACCCTCTCTGGTGTCTATATAAACCGGAGGGTTTTAGTCCGTAGAACGAACAACAATCATACCATAGGCTAGCTTCTAGGGTTTAGCCTCTTTTTTGATCTCGTGGTAGATCTACTCTTGTACTACCCATATCATCAATATTAGTCAAGCAGGAGTAGGGTTTTACCTCCATTGAGAGGGCCCGAACCTGGGTAAAAACATCGTGTCCCTTGTCTCCTGTTACCATCCGCCTAGACGCACAGTTCGGGACCCCCTACCCGAGATCCACCGGTTTTGACACTGACATTGGTGCTTTCATTGAGAGTTCCTTTATGTCATCACCTTTAGGCCCGATGGCTCCTTCGATCATCAACAACGACGCGGTCCAGGGTGAGACTTTTCTCCCCGGACAGATCTTCGTATTCGGTGGCTTTGCATTGCGGGCCAATTCACTTGGCCATCTGGAGTAGATCAAAAGCTACACCCCTGGCCATCAGGTCAGATTCGGGAGTTTGAACTACACGACTGACATCCGCGGAGACTTGATCTTCAATGGATTCAAGCCATAGTCAAGTGCGCCGCACTGTCTCGATGGGTATGATCTAGCTCTGCCGCCGAACAGTGCCCTGGAGGCCGCACCAGAGTCCGCTTCGACCCGTAGCTCGAAGCCAGCTTCGCCGATCGAGGACGAGTGGCCGGACACCGCCTCGGGGCTACGATCTCTACGGCTATTGAGCCGAACACCATCCCTGTCCCTTGCA
Organism: Triticum dicoccoides; assembly: GCF_002162155.2. NCBI lineage: Eukaryota > Viridiplantae > Streptophyta > Magnoliopsida > Poales > Poaceae > Triticum > Triticum dicoccoides. Next base: position 776,304,357 of record NC_041393.1, read on the forward strand.
AAGCCCATGACTCCGAGGTGCCGGACTCCTCTCCGGACTCCGAACCTCCCGCGCCCCCGCCAATCAAATTCGATTGGGCGCCGATTATGGAGTTCACTGCCGCGGACATCTTTCAGCACTCGCCCCTTGGCGACATCCTGAATTCACTAAAAGTCTCTCTCTTTATCAGGAGAGCCCTGGTTGGACTATGGTCAGGAAGGTTGGGATGCGGACGACAAAGAAATTCAACACCCACCTAGCACCCACTTCGTAGCCACTGTCGAAAGTTTAAACGACATGCTCAATTTCGACTCCGAAGACATCGACGGTATGGACGACGATGTAGGAGATAACCATGAACCAGCACCTACAGGGTATTGGACAGCCACCCCATCTCACGATGTATACATGGTGGATACACCTAAAGGAAGTGACGACGAGGAACGACGGGACGCTACGAAGGATAAATCCCACGAAAAGCAGTCAAGACAGCGACGAAAGCGCCGCACAAAGTCCCGCCTCGACAAAGACGACGGCCATACAGACCCAGCCATAGAGCAGGTCGAACCGGTGGACGACGAACATGCCATTGAACAGCCGTCCGAACAGGATAACTTGGATAAACAATCCGTCCCCGACGAAGATAACAGTCCGAACGATCTCACACCGGACAAGTTGTTGGAGCAGAAGAACCTCCACAAAAGGCTCGTCACCACTATGCGTAGCCTAAAAAAGCAGAAGCGGAAGCTCAAAACAGCGGAAGATGCACTCAGAATCAGATGGAGCAAAGTACTCAACACCGCAGACAAATACGGCGACAGTCGCCAAACAAAGAGCAACCCGAAGCGCAAACTACTGCCCGAATTCGATGAGGAGGCCTTAGAGCCCCCGCAATCAAAGAACAAAGAGGCCGCCCTGTCGGATAGACGACCACATGACAAGCTTAGAGCGGCAAGCGGCGCCGCACACAAGCCGGCACGCGATCCGCATAAGGATTCACATCAAAAGGATGGCCCAGTTAGGTCCATCTACGGGCCAAGAAAGCAAGCTCTTCTAAGCAATGCAACACGCCAAATGTTCGGACATCACGGCACATCCAAATATAGGGGTGCCGCACACCCCCTATGTTTCACCGATGAGGTGCTGGATCACGAATTTCTAGCGGGATTTAAACCCGTAAACATAGAATCATACGACGGAACAACAGACCCTGGAGTCTAGATTGAGGATTACATCCTCCACATACACATGGCTAGAGGAGATGATCTCCACGCCATAAAATACTTACCCCTCAAGCTCAAAGGGCCAGCACGGCACTGGCTTAAAAGCCTCCCTGGAAATACCATTGGAAGTTGGGAAGAGCTCGAGGATGCTTTTCAGGCAAATTTTCAAGGGACTTATGTCCGACCTCCGGATGCAGATGATTTAAGTCACATAACTCAACAACCCGGAGAGTCAGCCCACAAATTTTGGAAGAGGTTCCTCACCAAAAAGAACCAAATAGTCGACTGTCTGGACGCCGAAGCCTTAGCAGCTTTCAAACACAATGTCCGAGACGAATGGCTCGCCAGGCACCTTGGCCAGGAAAAGCCAAGAACAATGGCCGCACTAACAAGCCTCATGACCCTCTTTTGCGCGGGAGAGGATAGTTGGCTGGCAAGATGTAGTACCAGTGACCCAAGTACATCCGAAGTCAGAGATGGAAACGGGAAACCACGACGCAGCAAGGACCAGCACCGGACAAGGGGAAACAGCCCGAAGAGCACGGCAGTCAACGCCGGATTCAAAAGCTCTCGGCAGAATCATAAAAAACTGCCCCTCAAGGATAACAGCCACGAGCTATCCAACTTAAACAAAATCTTGGACAAAATATGCCAAATCCACAGTACCCCCAGGAAGCCTGCAAACCATACCCACAGAGATTGTTGGGTCTTCAAGCAGTCCGGCAAACTCAATGCCGAACATAAGGGGCTCGACACACCAAGCGAGGACGATGACGAACCCCACAAGCAGAGCACCGGAAAACAAAAGAATTTCCCACAAGAAGTCAAAACAGTAAACTCACTTCAAGTGACAAAAGGGAAAATCAGAACGGCGCCCATAGAAATACGCGCCGCATGGCCTATCCCAGCGGAGTCCCGACATTGGTTGTCAAAACCAATCACCTTTGATCATCAGGATTACTCCAGAAGTATTCAGAACGCAGGATGGACTGCCCTGATATTAGATCCTATAATCAACGGACTCCAATTCACAAAAGTCCTAATGGACGGCGGTAGTGATCTAAACCTACTATATCAGGACACAATCCGCAAAATGGGGATAGACCCAACCAAAATTCGCCACAGCAACACCTCCTTCAAGGGGGTAATGCCAGGCCTATATGCCCATTGTACGGGCTCCCTACTGCTAGAAGTTGTGTTCGGCTCATCCGACAACTTCCGCCGCGAAAAGTTAACCTTCCATATCGCCCCATTCAAAAGTAGCTATCAAGCACTATTGGGACGTGAAGCTTTCGCCCGCTTTCACGCAATACTGCATTATGCATCTCTTACACTTAAAATGCCCGGTCCACGCGGCATCATCTCATTAAAGGGAAATATCAAGTGTTACTCGAGCACGGAAGAACATGAGACCGCCTGGACAGTCACACACTAATCCGGCTCCGCTAAACCAAGCACCTGAACAGGTCATTCGGACCCCGGACACGGCTAGACGAGTCCGGCATAAACATATGAAGGCCTACTAGCCGCACACCCCCGTACAAGGGGCTGCATGCATGTACAACAAGAGACAATAAAGCTCAATTTTATTCGCTTTTTGAATCGTACTCCGTTTATTTAATATAAAGTACATTTTTTGCCACGATCTTTCTTCAACTAAGTTCTTCTCTTTTACAGATGAACATGGTGCTACACCCGTCCAGGATGCGGCACAACGGAGACACAGGCGCAGACGTGTAGTAGGGACCCGTTGCAAGGATTCTTTTCAGATTAAGACCCTGCGTAAACCTTTTTTTACTGTCTCTTGTTGATACACATCCCCCGGTTTCTTGCTATAACCGAGGAGGAGGCTGGCGTTTTGGCATCGGCCGCGTCAGAATTTTTTGCGCATACCTGGACACCAGGGGCTTAGGGCATTGTTCTACCCGTTTTCATAAAGACCGAATACCTTAGGGAGTGTTCGGCGTCTCGATTTAGGCCTTATATGCATCAGCTCCGAATCATGTCTTTGGTCAAATGTTGGGTTTGCCCGGCTCCTATGTTTTGCTGCCTTATGTTCCGCTCTATCGGCTAACACGGCACCAGGAGAACTACTGCGATTGTGCCCCGGTTCGGCCTGGTGAGCACCTCAGTAGAGAGAGCCAAAAACTGACTATCATGATATAGCGTGAGACTGGTCAACCACTCGATGACCCACCGGAATGTTTAGAATTCCTCCGCATTAACGAAGGACCGTTTCCCGGTCAGGTACATACGCGCCCCAAATTCGGGAGAGCGCGGTGCCCCTAGGGGCTATATAGTAGCCCCACCATCGAACTCCTATGGCTAAGTGAAAGTGATAAAGCATTATAGTCCGGTTGCCTAGTTTGCTACGCTATCACCTCCTTTACAGGACCAAGACGTTGGATTAAGTGTGAAAATGCGCCTTTTTTGCAAACACCCCCGCACTATATGCGTGGGGGCTGAAGCCGAAGACTGCCATCTTTCAGGTTATATACACATATACATTAACGGCCGCACAGGAGGTACTTTAATACTTGAACGCACAAGTATAAAAAGCCCTTATATTATATTGAAACATTGTTTCACAAATCATACGAGCGCCCTGCAGGACTTCCTCAAAATAGTGCTCGGCAGGTACTCGACTTCTGTCCGAATCCTGGGATGCAACGTCGGTGGCCTTCATCTCCGCCCAGTATGTCTTGACACGGGCAAGAGCCATCCGCGCACCCCCTATGCATGCTGACCGCTTCATTGCACCAATATGCGGCACCGCATCAAGGAACTGCTGCACCAAGCCAAAATAACTCTTCGGCTCGGGCCTGTTCAGCCACAAATGAGTCACGACATCCTTCATGGCAAGTCCGGACAACCTATTCAGCTCAGCCCATTCGGCCAAACGATCGGTCAATGGAAGCGGACGCTCTGGACTATGGAACTGCGACCAAAAAAGCTCTTCCATTCCGTGATCCTTTTGGCCTCGGAAGTGTTCGGCCGCGTCTGCGGCACTCGCCGCCAAGTCCAGATAAGCATCCTCCGCACCCCACAGCTGGCCCAACTGAGCATACTTGGGATACGTGAATTTCCTCTGCAGCAGAAAAGGCTTTCCAGCCGCAATATCTTCGGCCTGACGTAGCTCCTCCTTCATAGCTCTCATCGCAGAGCGAGCATCCTTGGCCTCAGTAGCGGCCTCTTTCAGGTCCTCTTGTTCCGCTCGACCTTCTTTTTCAAGAAGCTCGCAACAATAGGTAGCATTCTTCAACTTTACGGCCATCTCGGCCATTTCTTTCTTGCTTCGGCAGTGAGCAGCCTGTTCGGCTCTCAGCTCTTCGGCCGCTTTTAAGGCAGCCGAATCACTTTTTTGGGCTTGCTACTTGACTCGGGCGAGTTCCGCCCGACGGTTCTCCATGGCAGCGGCACCATCTGCGTCAAGCATACATGTTGTAAGGCATAGACATTAAGCTACCTTACCGGGTGTCCGCGGAGAAGCTGCATACCTTGTGACTCATCAAGCCGCTTATTGACAAGCGCGATGCCAGAATCCGCCACGTCAAGTTGCCGCTTTAGTTCGGCAAATTCATCAGTCTGGCTTGCCACCGGACGCTTCGCCACCTACATAGGAAGAGCGCATATTATACCTGGGATTATGATCCTCGGCGCGCTATCATTTTTGACAACGCACCGAGTCTCAGGGGCTACTATCTATACAGGGCGCATTCTATATGCAAAACTGTCAGAAGGTACATCATTTTGCGTACCTCAAAACCCGTCAGTAAACTTATGACGGCGTCATGCAATCCGCTTTCAGCGGATGAAATCCTTTCAATCACCATACCCATTAGCGCACGGTGATCTTCCGAGATAGATGCTCGCCCGAGCAGATCTTTCAGCTCCTCCGACCGTACACCAGTCGGTGCCGGACCCGTCCGATGGCCTTTTTCGAAGGCCGGACGCGGAGGGCTTTGAGGGGACATACGACTGCCATCGGGCCCCGCCGGATTCGGAGAAACCCTCCGCGACGACACCTCAGGGTCGTCTGCCTCACATGACGGTACGGCAGGCGGAGGTGTTTCACTCTCCATCATCTCCGGATCAAGATCCCTCTGAAGACGAGCTCTGCTGAGAAGGGCTGAGATCCGAACTACAAGGAAAAATTTCGGTTATCTTCAGAAATAAAACAGGGATGTCTCTCATTTTAAGAAAATGCCCCTCTTTACTTACGGCTCGCTGGAGGGCTGATCTCCTTGGGGAAATAGTGCGGCCGGGGCGTCTCCCGGCGCAGGATCCTCTGGCGAGGATTTCTTCCCCCGCTTCGAGGCCTTGGTCTCCGGATCTTCAGAAGCGGTCCTCTTATCCCCTTGGAGGGAGGGATTCTCGATCCCTCCTTTCTTGATAAACTCCTTCACGGAGGCAGTAGCTCCCTTGTTCCCCCCTTCGCATTCTTCAAAAGGCGCAACCTCTAGCATCCTGGTTAACACAGGATCCGGCGTGGTCTCAGGGAGGGGGGCCGGACACCGGATCAGTTTTGCTTTCGCTATCCACTCCTGTTCAAGGGACATCTCTTTTAAAGGCAAGTTTATGATAGATATACGGATAGCATGTCCGGGTACAGGACTACTTACTTGAGTATCCGGGCGATTGCAGCTCAGACCTGCGTCCTCGGTCAAGTCCGGACACATTGCTCGTGATCCGAAGAACAGTTGGTACATCTCCACGGACGTTACGCCCATAAAATGTTGGAGAGCTTGTGGTCCCTCCGGATTGAACTCCGACAGGCGGAGGGGGCGACGTTTGCAGGGCAGGGTGCAACGAATTAGCATGACCTGCGCTACTATGACCAGATCGATTTCTCTCTCTAGGAGGTCTCGAATACGGCCCTGCAACAAGGGCACATCCTTGGACGGCCCCCAGTCGAGCCCTTTATTGACCCATGACGCCAGCCGTGGTGGAGGATCCGAGCGAAAGGCAGGTGGCATCATCCATTTGGTGCCCCTGGGAGTTGTGATATAAAACCACTCTTGTTGCCACAGATTGAGCTCCTCTTGAAAAGAGCCCTCGGGCCATGGAGCGTCAACATTCTTGCTTATAACAGCCCCTCCGCACTTTGCCTGCTGCCCCTTGATCATATTCGGTTCCACTTTGAAGGTTTTGAGCCACAACCCAAAGTGAGGGGTAACATGGAGGAAGGCTTCACATACGACAATGAACGATGAGATGTGGAGGATGGACTCCGGATTCAAGTCATGAAATTCCATCCCATAATAAAACATGAGCCCCCTCATGAAGGGGTCCGTCGGGAAGCCTAACCCCCGAAGGAAGTGAGGCACGAACACCATGCTCTCACCAGGCTTGGGAGTGGGAATAACCTGCCCTTAGGCAGGCAGCCTGTGCGAAATTTTGCCGGTTAGATACCGGGCGTCTCTCAGCTTTAGCACGTCTTCTTACGTGACGGAGGAAGGCATCCACCGGCCTTGCAGGTCGGAGCCGGACATCCTCGGAGGTCCGAAGCGCCTGAATCTAGAGCTTTGGGTGTTGGAACTCGAGGCGAGGGGCGAATTCGATTGAGATTGAAAGAAAGGAGCGGGAGTCGGTGTCAAAACCGGCGGATCTCGGGTAGGGGGTCCCGAACTGTGCGTCTAGGCGGATGGTAACAGGAGACAAGGGACACGATGTTTTACCCAGGTTCGGGCCCTCTTGATGGAGGTAAAACCCTACGTCCTGCTTGATTGATATTGATATTGTGGATGTTACAAGAGTGGATCTACCACGAGATCAAGGAGGCTAAACCCTAGAAGCTAGCCTATGGTATGATTGTTGTAATGTATATTGTCCTACGGACTAGAGCCATCCGGTTTATATAGACACCGGAGAGGGCTAGGGTTACATAGAGTCGGTTACAGTGGTAGGAGATCTACATATCCGTATCGCCAAGCTTGCCTTCCACGACACGGGACGAAGTCTTCAATCTTGTATCTTCATAGTCTTGGAGTCCGGTCGATGATGATAGTCCGGCCGATGATAGTTCGGCCAATGATGGTAGTCCAGCTCTCCGGACACCCCCTAATCCAGGACTCCCTCAGTAGCCCCTAAACCAGGCTTCAATGACGATGAGTCCGGCGCGCATATTGTTCGGCATTGCAAGGCGGGTTCCTCCTCCGAATACTAGAAGATTGTGAACACCAGGATAGTGTCCGGCTCTGCAAAATAAATTCCACATTCCACCGTAGAGAGAATAATATACACAAGTTCAATCTGCTGACGTTTTTTGTGGCATGACGTCACACCACTACCAAGCCATTACTTAAATCATTTTTTATTTTACCACCTCAGCACATTTAGCGAAGCGGTTTCCTTGGTATGTCTTGTCGAAGAAGAGATCGTGTTCCCCCTTAATCCGGGATTCTCATCAATACGGACGTGGGTAACCCAACCGCGCCATTGATGCTAGCGCTTGGGAGATAAGCGAGTTTTACCAGGCAGGTGGGGACGCATAGTCTTCGTCCGCCTATATATAAGGGATAAGGATTCACCTTTTCACCTACGCCTTCTTCCTCCTTTGCTTATCCATCTCCGCGCACTCAAGCTCCAGCGCCCAAGTTCGCGCATCTCGTCTCAACCTTCTCCGACCATGTCCGGAGCGGGAGGCAAGTGGATGACCTCCTCCGTTATGGAGGAACACATCGAAAGACTGCGCAGCGCCGGCTATCTGTCTGGCGACATCGCGCACCGGCTGCCTGACGAGGGGCAGCTCATCCCCACCCCCAGGCCCCATGAGAGGTTCGTTTTTCTTCCCCACTTCCTCCGCGGACTGGGCTTTCCACTTCACACCTTTGTCCGGGGGCTCATGTTCTACTACGGCCTGGATTTCCATGATCTGGCGCCGAACTTCATCCTCAACATCTCGGCGTTTGTCGTCGTGTGCGAGGCCTTCCTCTGCATCCAGCCCCACTTCGGCTTGTGGCTCAAGACCTTCAATGTCAAGCCGAAGGTAGTGAAGGGCACTCAAGCGGAGTGCGGAGGCGCCATGTTGGGCAAGATGCCCAACGTCCTTTGGTTCGAAGGGGCCTTCGTGGAATCCGTCAAGGGGTGGCAATCAGGGTGGTTCTATATCACCGAGCCGCGCGACCCTATGTGGGCGGCGGCCCCCGAGTTCAGATCTGGTATCCCCACGTAGCTCACCTCCTGGAAAAAGAAGGGCTTGCTGCGGGGTAGTTCGGAGGAGGTGACAGGACTCCAAGCCTGTATCCAGAAGCTGGTGAAGAAGCTCAGGCTGGTTAACGTGGTCCAAGTCATGCTCGTCCACCGGATTCTCCCATGCCAAGAGCAGGCATTCAATCTGTGGGAGTTCGATCCGGAACAGCACCAAGCGTTGAGCGGGCTCTTCGACACGACGTACGAAGGCACCTAGAGGGTGCTGTTTAAGGGCGCCGAAGCCCCCGCATCCGCGACTGAAGATCGCGGATTTCGCTCGCAGCGCCAAGCTGACAAGGTAAGTGATTCTACCCCTTTACGGGACACTTGCTTTTCATAGTTTGACTCTATGCGGGTTTTAATTTCCCCTTTTCCTTTGACAGTACTGGATGAAGAAGGCGGAGCAGCTCGTCTGCCCGGCTCCCATGCCAGAGAACCTAGTAGACGCCCGTCTAGCGAGGCTGCTGGCTCCGGCACCGCACGTGGTGCCGGAGAAGAAGGCCACGAAGGAGGCCACGGGTACTCGAAAGAGTTCCCGTTTTCAGGTATCCGACGACTCCGAGGCGGACTCCTCCCCTGAAAACGAGAAGGAGAAAGAGGACTCTCTCCCAGAGGAGGGAGAGAGGAAGAGGAAGGCTTCCCCAACAGGGGAGGCCGAAGGGTCCAAAAAGGGAAGGACTATTCCCCCGGACAGCTCCGCCAACATCAACGTTGGCGAGGAAGAATGGCCTTCAAGGGCCAGGCCTCCGGCGAGATGTAAGTATCCGGATTCCTGAATGATTTATAATTTCTTGTTATATCACATAGCGTCCTTCTAATGCCGCATATTGCCTGCAGTCCGGCCGATGATGATCTCCCCGCTTCATCGAGCGGGTCATTGGCTCCGTCGGATGTGGATTCCATCCCGACGGCCTCCACCCCTCGCGCCACTGAGGACGCCGAGGTGGGATCCCAGGAAGGGACCCATCAGGAGGAGGCTCCAGAGGCGCCGCAAGGCAGCCTCCCGGACTTTGCGCCGGACTCCACACCGGAACCCGTAGTGGTTCCGGAGTCCGGCAGGCGGCCCCTTCGCAAGAAGGGCAAGACCGTGACGCCGGCGGCCTCCGTCCAACCGGAGGCGCCGGACAACTTGTTGGAGGCGCTCCAAGGCGCTTCCATCAAGGAAGAACACCACACTATTATGAGTGCGGTGATTCAGAAGGTTCAGCTCGCCAAGAGCGGGCTGACCGAAGCCTGCAGTAGCCTTCTATCAGGCTTTGAGGTAAGAAGTTAAAACTATGTAATGTAATACCGCATAGACAGTAGCCCCTGATGCTTGGTTCGGTGTTCGAAAAGAAAAGCCGGACTGAGGATCTGAAAAAAAGATATACGCAGGGTTGCTAAAAAATTATGTCAATATGGGTTGCAGGCTACGCTGCTGACCACTGCCGCACTGACTGCGGAGGTCGGTGCATTAAAGCAAGATCTCGAGCGGTCCGAGCAAGAGCTCGGCTGTGCCAAGAAGCAGCTCGAGGACAAAGAAGGTGAGTAGCACCCCTTTGAATAGTTACCTTACAGAAAAGGATTTAGGTTGCAATAAAAGAATAACAAGGATAACATGGGTACTGCAGGGGCCACGAACGAGGTGGCAACCCTGAAGGAGGCCGTGTCCGCGGCCGAACGCAATGCAGCCGCGGAACAGGCAGAGCGAGAAAAGCAGGAGGCGCGGGTGGCGGAGGTGCGGCAAGAGCTCTAGGCTCTCATGGAGAAGCATGAGAGTTTGGAGCGCGACTCAAAGACTCGAGAGTCCGAGCTCGCCTCGGCTCTCGAAAGTGCCAAATCCGCCAAGGCCGAGGCCCGTAAGGCCCTTCAGGAGGTGGAAGATGTGAAGAAAATAGCGGCGGGTAAGGCATTTTTCATGCAAAGCAAGCATGTGAATGTAAATTACGTGTTACTTACCCGAATTCGGAGCTCTCCAGGGGCGTATGCAGATCTACCTCGCAGCGTGTCTGATGCCGCCGCATTCTACCGAGCCGAGGAGGGGAGCTCAACGGAGAAGGTCTTCTGGTCTCAGTATGCTGAGACCGGCCATCCGGTGCCCCCTAGCGACCAGCTGAAGCAGCTGGTCGAGCTTCACAAGGTAGCCGAGCAGGCCATGAAGGGTGCCCGCAAAATTGCGGATGAGTGCCCCCGAGATGTAATTATTGAGTAAACTCGCTATGTATTATCCTGTGCGCTGAAAACTTTGTTCATATGCGCTAAGCAACGCTTGTTTAATTTAAAATATTACCTTCTGTGCGGCCGTTTATAAAATCTGAGAGATGGCAAGTCATCGGCTTCAGCCCCCATGCCACTAGTGCTGGGGTGTTCGGGATAAACTTGAGCACTCTTGTTCCCATTTTTGGGTCCATCTAGGGAGGCGCTCAACACGACGAACAAGGCAACCGGACTTATAATGCTTGAACACTCTCACTTAGCCATAGAATTCTATAATTTTAAATTTCGGTGAAGCCCCTAGTATTCGGAAGACCGAATTTGGGGCGCTATCCACGCCTTCGTCGGACATTATCCGGAACTTCGCTCGAAGCGGCGTAGGTCTTTAAGGACCCGAAAAAACCTCTCGAACAGCGACCAGTCTCTCGCGTTATCATGACAGTCAGTTTTAGCTTTCTCCACTGAGGCGTTAACCCGGCTCAACCGGGGCGCAATCGCAGTGGTTCTCCCAGTGCTACCTTAGCCGATAGAACGGAACGTAAGGTGCCAAACATCGGAGCCGGGCAAACCCAACTATTGACCCAAGACATGATTCGGAGCCGATTCATATAATGCTATAAGTTCGGGGTGCCGCACTTGTGAAAGTGTTCGGACTTTATCACACCGTAATGCGGGGAACATAAGCCCCTTGTGTATTCGGCCGTACCAAAATATATGGATGCAACATGTCGTAAATGAACATATATATATATATAAAGTAATGCAATTATGGGCAAAAAGTGCTGCATTATTTATTCAAAAAGATCTACTATGAGTGCGGAATGATACAAATAGTGCGGAAAGCAAGGGATTGGACGAATTTAAAGGCGTCTCCCTCCAGGGGTAGGTCGCGGAATGGTGTATTTAACAAATTTAATACTCGTAATGGAGACCACCTGAGTGTTCGTCGCGGCCTTTGTCCCTCCCTGGCTGTTGCATCATGAGTTCGGCAGGTTCGCCGCCGGACAGAGTCCTGTATATAAAAAAAGGAAAAATAAAAGAAAAGAGCGTCACACTTGGGAGCCCCTGGTGTGGTCGAACCGCACTCTGGGTTTGTTGTGGTCGTGCCCCTTCCCCTAGACCCATGGTATCTCCAGGGCGTAATTATGTACGCGGAGAGTTTGTCTTGCAATTGTGCGAGGGCCAGGGTTGGGGCCGCATTGCTATGCGTGCTCGGAACGTGCCAGGTGGTCTTGGTTGATGTTGCTCCGGGCGCGTTTGGCCGTGTCCGGTCGTTTAACGGCCGGACTCGAAAATTGCCTTAAAAGGCTGCTCTGAACTTCTGCCGCGAGAGCCGCTGTATGTTCCTCCGTTCGGAGGGAGCGTTCCGTGTTTCCATTGACCGTGATGACTCCGCGAGGGCCCGACATCTTGAGCTTAAGGTATGCATAATGCGGCACCGCGTTGAATTTTGTGAACGCGGTTCATCCGAGCAGAGCGTGATAGCCACTGCGGAACGGGACTATGTCGAAGATTAACTCCTCGCTTCGGAAATTATCCGGGGATCCGAAGACCACTTCCAGTGTGACTGAGCCTGTGCAACTGGCCTCAACACCTGGTATGACGCCTTTGAAGGTCGTCTTTGTAGGTTTAATCCTTGAAGGGTCTATGCCCATCTTGCGCACTGTATCCTGATAAAGCAGGTTCAGGCTACTGCCGCCGTCTATCAGGACTCTCGTGAGGTGAAATCCATCGATGATTGGGTCTAAAACCAATGCGGCGAATCCGCCATGGCGGATACTTGTCGGGTGGTCTCTTCGATCGAAAGTGATCGGACAAGAGGACCATGGGTTGAATTTTGGGGCGACTGGCTCCATCGCGTATACATCCCTTAGTGCACGCTTCCGCTCCCTCTTGGGTATATGCGTTGCGTATATCATATTTACCATCCGAACTTGAGCGGGGAATCCCTTCTGTCCTCTGTTGTTCGGCGGCCGGGTCTCCTCCTCGTCATCGCTGTGTAGCCCCTTGTCATTGTTTTCGGCAATTAATTTGCCTGCCTGCTTGAATACCCAACAATCTCTGTTGGTGTGGTTGGCTGGCTTTTCGGGGGTTCCATGTATTTGACAAGAGCGGTCGAGTATTCGGTCCAAATTGGACGGGCTCGGAGTAGTTCTTTTAAATGGCTTCTTCCGTTGACTGGCTTTGGAGCCTCGGAATCCGGCGTTGACTGCCGTATCCTCATTGCCGTCGCCGTTAACGCGGCGTTTGTTTTTGTTTTGACGCGACCTGCCATTGCGGTCCTTGGTATCCGGACTGCCAGCATTTTTGCTGAGGTTGTTGTTGCGAGCTAGCCAGCTATCCTCTCCCGCACAGAAGCGGGTCATGAGAGATGTGAGGGCTGCCATGGATTTCGGCTTTTCCTGTCCTAGGTGCCGGGCCAGCCACTCGTCGCGGATGTTATGTTTGAAGGTAGCGAGGGCCTCTACATCCGGACAATCGACGATTTGATTTTTCTTTGTTAAGAACCCTGTCCAGAATTGCCTGGCCGATTCATCTGGCTGCTGGATTATGTGGCTTAGGTCATCTGCGTCCGGTGGTCGCACATACGTGCCCTGGAAGTTGTCGAGGAATGCGGCTTCCAGGTCTTCCCAGCATCCAATTGACTCTGCGGGCAGGCTGTTAAGACAATGCCGAGCTGGTCCTTTAAGCTTGAGCGGGAGATATTTGATGGCGTGAAGATCGTCGCCGCGGGCCATATGTATATGAAGGAGATAATCCTCAATCCAAACCGCGGGGTCTGTTGTGCCATCGTAGGATTCGATGTTAACGGATTTAAACCCTTCAGGGATTTGATGATCCATTACTTCGTTAGTGAAGCATAGTGGGTGTGCGGTGCCTCTGTATTGAGCAATATCGCGACGTAGCTCAAGAGAGTGTTGTCTGCTGTGTTTGGCCCGGCCGGAGTAGTTGTAACCGGCGCGACGGTATTCGTCGTGGGTCTTGGGGCGCCCACGTGATCCATAGATAGATCTGGATTGTCTTGCCTTGTCCTCCAACATGTCCCTCAAGTCCGGCGCGTTCCTCCGTGGCTTCGCACTTTTTGAGCGGTGCCGGGGTACGGTTTTGGTGGAGGGCTTACATGCCTCTCTGTCGCGGCCACGAGGTGGTCGGTCTGCCGTATTATGCGCTAGTGATGCCGGATTCTATGCTTCCTCCTCTAGTCGGGGGAGCAGCTTGCGTTTTGGGTAGCTTTTGGAGGGGCGTTCGAGTTCATACTCTTCGGCCGCGAGGACCTCGGTCCATCTGTCGGCCAGCAGGTCTTGATCAGCTTGAAGCTGTTGCTGCTTTTTCTTTAGACTATTTGCCGTGGCCATTAGCCTACGTCTGAAACGCTCTTGTTCGACGGGATCCTCAGGAACGACGAATTCGTCGTCGTCGAGGCTTGCCTCGTCTCCGGAGGGAGGTATGTAATTATCACCCTCGACCTCTTCGTCTGCCGCCCTCTCGTGAGGGCTTGCTTCTGCCTCCTCCTGCGCTGAATCTTGCTGGAGGGGGTTGTCTTCGGCACTTTCTGGGGTGTTATTATCTCCTGTGCCGGAATCTCCATTCTTGCTGTGGCGGGATTTAGAGCGGCGCCGCTGACGTCGGCGCTTGGGCTGTTTCTTTAAGGAATCGGCCTCCGCTGCTTCTTCGCCGTCCCCATCTTTTGGGGTGTCCACCATGTATATGTCGTATGATGAGGTGGTCTTCCAGTGTCTTGTGGGCGCTGGTTCTTGATAGTCTCCGGCATCGTCATCCATACCGTCGATGTCTTCGGAGTCGTAGTCGAGTACGTCGGTTAAATCGTCGACAGTGGCTACGAAGTGGGTGGTGGGTGGGCTCTGAATTTCTTCGTCGTCCGCATCCCAACCATCCTGGCCAGAATCCGGCCAGGGCTCTCCGGATAATGAGAGGCGCTTTAATGAATTTAAGATGTCGCCAAAGGGCGAGTGTTGAAAGATGTCCGCAGCGGTGAATTCCATGATCGGCGCCCAATCGGATTCGATTGGCAAGGGCGCAGGAGGTTCGGAGTCCGGCACCTCGGAGTCATGAGCTTTATGCGGGACAAGGTCAGTGTTCGGCTCCATCGCCGCGAAAGTTGCAGCTCCCGAGGCGGTGTCCAGACACCCGTCCTTGATCTGCGCGATCGGCTCCGGACTATGGTCGGAGCGGATTCGTGTGCGGCCTCCAAGGTACTGTCCGGCGGCAGAGTTAGGTCGTGCCCATCGTGACAGTGCGGCACGCTCAGCTGTGGCTCGGATCCATCGAAGATCAAGTCCCCGCGGATATCGGCCATGAAGTTTAGGCTTCCAAACCTGACCTGACGGCCAGGGGCGTAGCTTTCGATCTGCTCCAGATGGCCGAACGAATTGGCCCGCAGTGTGAAGCCGCCGAATACGAAGATCTGTCCGGGGAGAAAAGTCTCACCCAGGACCGCGTCGTTGTTGATTGAAGAGGCCATCAAGCCTATCGGTGACGACACAAAGGAACTCTCAATGAAAGCACCAATGTCGGTGTCAAAACCGGCGGATCTCGGGTAGGGGGTCCCGAACTGTGCATCTAGGTGGATGGTAACAGGAGACAAGGGACACGATGTTTTACCCAGGTTCGGGCCCTCTTGATGGAGGTAAAACCCTACGTCCTGCTTGATTGATATTGATATTGTGGATGTTACAAGAGTGGATCTACCACGAGATCAAGGAGGCTAAACCCTAGAAGCTAGCCTATGGTATGATTGTTGTAATGTATATTGTCCTACGGACTAGAGCCATCCGGTTTATATAGACACCGGAGAGGGCTAGGGTTACATAGAGTCGGTTACAATGGTAGGAGATCTACATATCCGTATCGCCAAGCTTGCCTTCCACGCCAAGGAAAGTCCCATCCGGACACGGGACGAAGTCTTCAATCTTGTATCTTCATAGTCTTGGAGTCCGGTCGATGATGATAGTCCGGCCGATGATAGTTCGGCCAATGATGGTAGTCCGGCTCTCCGGACACCCCCTAATCCAGGACTCCCTCAGCAGGCCTTGGTCTCGTTATAAAGAGGTTGAATACCAAGAGCCCTCCCCGCGACCGTTTGTGACTCGCCTTCGATAGAGGAGGCGCGCCAATGGGCACGACTGGGTTACCCACGCCCGTATTAATGAGAATCTCGGAATAAGGGGACACGATCTCTGCTTTGACAAGACGTGCCAAAGAAACCGCCTCGCTAAACACGCTGAGGTGGGACAGTAAAAAAAATTCCAATAAAGGCTTGGCCGTGGTGTGACGTCACGCCGCAGAATACGTCAGCAGATTGAATTTGTGTAAAGATTATTCTCTCTACGGCGGTATGTGGAACTTATTTTGCAGAGCCGGACACTATCCTTGTGTTCAAAATCTTCTATGAAGTATTCGGAGGAGGAACCCATCTTGCAATGCCGAAGATAATATGCGCGCCGGACTCGTCGTCATTGAAGCCTGGTTCAGGGGCTACTGAGGGAGTCCCGGATTAGGGGGTGTCCGGATAGCCGAACTATCACTGTTGGCCGGACTCCTGGACTATGAAGATACAAGATTGAAGACTTCGTCCCATGTCCAGATGGGACTTTCCTTGCCGTGGAAGGCAAGCTTGGCGATACGGATATGTAGATCTCCTACCATTGTAACCGACTCTGTGTAACCCTAGCCCTCTCCGGTGTCTATATAAACCGGAGGGTTTTAGTCTGTAGAATGAACAACAATCATACCATAGGCTAGCTTCTAGGGTTTAGCCTCTTTGATCTCGTGGTAGATCTACTCTTGTACTACCCATATCATCAATATTAATCAAGCAGGAGTAGGGTTTTACCTCCATCGAGAGGGCCCGAACCTGGGTAAAAACATCGTGTCCCTTGTCTCCTGTTACCATCCGCCTAGACGCACAGTTCGGGACCCCCTACCCGAGATCCGCCGGTTTTGACACCGACAAGGGGCAAATAGGTCACTTAACTAAATGCTACATCTACCTAGCTACCTAATTTGGGAGGAGACAACTTCAACTAGTGGAGGGGGAAGGAAAAAGAGAAAGGAGATGCATTAATGGAGGTGGTGTAGTTAGGTAGGAGTAATGAAGAGAGAGAAAGGTAGGTAGAAGAGGGAGAGTAATGGGGGAGAAGTGTTGAGGAATAAGAAGAGTGAGAGTGGGAGGTAGGGGAAAGGGAAGAGAGGAGGGGGAGGGGGGACGACGGTGGGGAAAAGGTGGTGGGTTGGTGCGGATTAGCAGTAGCGCGGGACGTAAAACGCGCTGTTGATACGAAAGTAGCAGCAGCGCGCTTTCGGCAGAAGCGCTACTGCTAACCGGGACAAAGTGTGTGTCCAATTTGAAAATTAACAGCATCGACCTCAGATAAACCGCACTACTACTACAGCTTTAGCAGTAGCGCGGCTAGCAGAACCGCGCTGCTGCTAAATGGAGTTCGGGGGGCACTGTCGGTCGATATTTGTAGCAGCGCGGGTTACACAGAGCGTGCTACTGCTAAACACTTGTCAGTAGCGGGTTTTCCGCACCTGCGCTATTGCTAATTAGTAACATCGCTCCTTTTTGAGCCGTGCTGCTGCTAAGATTCTATGTATACACTACCAAAAAAATACACTTCCGTGATGATACGTGTTTGTCATAGTAGGTCGCTTTTTTGTCATGCATGTACATCCATGACAAATTTATGACAGAATCAAGATAGTCATACCCGCGCTGTCGTAGAAGTGTTCCATGACATTACCAAAATTATCATCACGGAAGTGTCCACTTCCATGACGATAAATCGCGCGTCACAGAAGTGCTTTCGTCAAGGGTGACCGACACGTGGCATCCACCGTAACGGAACGCCGTTAAGCTATCGGGTCGGGTTTTGGATCCGATAACCCGTTAACAGCCCCGACCAATGGGGATTTTCCACGTGTAAAATCATCATTGGCTGGAGGAGACACGTGTCAGGTCTGTGCTGGCATAGGTGTCACTCATCCAATGGGCGAGACGTGCCAATGATATGTTGACACGTGGACCCACCCATCAAGTTTAAATAGGCCGGCCCAACTAAAGGCCCACAAGATTTTGCAGACCATAATGGGCCAGCCCAGCTAAAGGCCCATGAGATTTTGCGGGCCATAATGGGCTGGCCCAGCTAACGGCCCACAAGATTTCGCGGGCCATAATGGGCCGGCCCAGGTAAAGGCCCACAAGATATTTATTTGCCATAATGGGCCGGCCCAAGTAAAGGCCCACAAGATTCTTGCGGATCATAATGGGCCGGCCCGGCTAAAGGCCCACGAGATTTCGCCGACATTAACGGTCCGGCCCAGCTGTAGGCCCACAAGAATTTGAGGGCCCTAGTAGGCCAGCCCATTAACTGGCTGCCATGTTTTGGGCCGAATGCCGGCCCATATTTGATCTGGTCCATTAATGGCCTGCCATGTTCCGGGCCTAATAGTGGCCCATATGAGATCCGGCCCGTTAAAAGCCTACCACGTTCTAGGCCAAATTACGGCCCAGATCAGTTACGACCCTTTAAGAGGCTATGGGCTTAATTATGGCCCATATCAGATTCGGCCCGTCAACTGGACACTATGCTTTTGGGCCCACTTGCTAGAGGCCCACTTAGGAATTCGGCCTAACATTAGTTTTGGCCTCTTAAGGACCCGTTTAACATTTCGGCCCTATATTAATTTCGGCATGTTAAATGCTCGTCATTAGCCCCGGGAGTTCGGTCTTTTCGGTTTGTTCGGTTCGGTCTTTTCGGTCTTCCAATAATTCGGTCTTCCAGAATTGAAGACCAAAATAATATCGGTCTTTTCGGTTCTTCACTATTCGGTCTTCGGTCTTTACTATTCGGTCTTCGGTCCCGACCAAATAGACCAAATTAATTTGGTACAACTCATATTCATGTTACTTCCAGTACCAATACATGTTTATATTTGAGAGCAGAAAGTACCAATACATGTTTATATGCAACAGCAAGTAACAAAGTACCAGTACATGTTTACATTCGAGAGCAAGTAACAAGATTCATATGACACAAAGTAAGAAGATTCATGATTCAGCTTCAATTGGCTTGCCATATTGAGCAGCTTCTAGATTGGCACCTTCGACAATTGTTTGTTCAGCAACTTCATCATCAATAATACTACTATGTAAGACGGATTCGTCTCCTGCTTCTGCAGCTGCTGCTTCTACATCTACCTCTACACTGATAAATGCATCTTCATTCTCATTCAGTTCCTCATCATGTTCAGAAAACATCTATAAAAAAGAGAACATTGGAAACAAGCACAAAACAAGCAAGGGCATAAATATACACCATGTATATATCTAGTTTCAGGAAACAAGCACAAATGCATTACTGTGTATGCAGTATTGAAGTATTGAAGCTGCTAACATTTAACACAAAACAAGCACAAATACAGTGTTCTATTTGTTGTCCCCAAGTGCTAACATTTGACACAAAAAGCAAGGGCATGTACTGCCTACAAAACACATTCTGGAGGAGCGCTCACAGGATTACAGAGAGGTGGGGTAGCTCACCTTCAATTGCGATGTGGAGAACCGAAAGTGCACAGGTCGTCGGGAGGTGGAGCACCGGCGGCGGACGAACCGTGTGGAAGAGGACGGGTAGTGGTGAGTGGTGACAAACTGCAGTGGTTGAACTGGTCGTCAGGAGGTGGAGCACCGGCGGCGGACGGCCGCGTCGTAGGCGGTGGAGCAACCGATGGGAGGTTGGGGTTGGTGACGGCGCAGGGCGACAGTCTTCACGGTCAGGGGCTCAGGGCTGCCGCTAGCAGCGCCCGTCTTCACCTGCCAAGGCCGCCACTCGGGCGCCGGTCTTCACCGGCCAGGGCCGCCGCTCGGGCGCCGGTCTTCGTACAGGGGCATGCGGCACGCATCGAGGCAAGCAGCAGGCGGCGGCTAGGGTTAGTAGTGGGAGAACAAGAGATTGGCTGCGAGTGGTTTCTGTGAATCGGGATGTGAAGATGCAAGGCCGTGTACTCTACTATGTAGTTGGGTCTAGTGCGTGACCATTGGGCTGGCCGGACGGGCCTTAGGATGGGCTTTTATTATTCGGTCTATACGGGCTATTCGGTCCTAAACGTAGCATGACCGATCAGACCGATATTAGTTCGGTCTTCTATTTGCACATACCATTTTTCATTCGGTCTATTCTAATTCGGTCTTTTCGGGTTCGGTCTCGGTCTTTTCGGTTTCGGTCTTCGGTCTTCGGTTTTTATGCCCGGGGTGACCCGTCATATAGTTGGGCCTAACTACGGCCCGGTTTGCATCCGGCCTACTCGCAGCCGATATCTGATTGGGCCAAACAAGGACCGAGACAATTTTGGCCTATTAAAAGCCCGTGATTTGATTCGCACAATCATGGGCTGGGGTTCATTTTGGGCTGCTGCCGGCCCGTTAGCTGTTCGGCACGTTCCAGGCCCAACCTACATCGTGATTGCATGACGGCCCGATTATGTACCGTAATTTTACGGTTTGGCCGGTTTACTGCGAAGACAGTAAAATAACTGCATCATCGTGAATAAGAAAAAACCTAGACTATACAATAAAGAAATTACAGCATATTACATCCACTGGGCATCAAAGTTTGCCACTATGATAATAAAGCACAAGCAGACAACAGATTACATACACTCGGCATCAAAGATCGCCACCAGTGCAAATAAACATGCCGACAATATAATATACAAAACCAACAGCACTTCAATAGAGTTCAAGAAAGGTTAGCCCTGTTGGGGAGCTGCAGCGCAAGCAGCTGAGCAAGATGATGAGACTGCGCTTGTTCAACACTTAAATCTTCCTCACTCTGAAAGATAAACAAGCAGACATATGACAGGTTTTGCACATAAAAGTATCAGTGCTGACAATTAAAGTGACACAGTTTAAAATTGCATTAACACAATATGGTATTGTTCAGGTCAAGACATGGCAGGAAATGACATTGTGATGGAGTTGGCAGTACGACACCACTTGATTACAGATCAAGAACTCATAAGTATCAATGGTTAGTGTGCTGTCAATTTATCCCATTTCAGATTGGCAAATAAAGAGACGGTTTAAATAATACTCCCTCCGTCCGGAATTACTTGTCATCAAAATGGATGTGTCTAGAACGAAAATACATCTAGATACATCCATTTCAATGACAAGTATTTTCGGACGGAGGGAGTAGTAGAATGATTTGACATTGTTCATAGTTAAGACATTGCAGAATATGACATTGTGCTATAGTGGGTAGGTTCACCACACCACTGGATTACGGATGAAGAACAGAAGCATACATGCAGTGCAAAAGAAGATCACTTGCTCTATATACTTTAATTTACATGGTATGAATAAGGAACTTGGTTGTACAACTGAAAACTTAAATTGAGAAAGGACAAACTTTTGTTTATGAACTACTCCCTCCGTTCTAAAATAGATGACCCAACTTTATACTAACTTCAGTACAAAATTGGGTCATCTATTTTGGAACGGAGGGGTACATAATAAACTTTAAACATGCAATTTGATGCAAACACCAAAAATAAACAGCTGTTGCAGTCATGCCTAACTAAATATATACAACAAAGTTTGAAGGCTTGAGATGGACAAACTTACATTACTGGTGAAGACAGGCTCTATAAAGGCCTTGTCCATGCTGATGGGGGGGGGGCAATTCAAGAAGTTTACCACAGAATCTTCTTCATAAGCATTGCCTATTCTACATTTTGTTAAGAGTAAATATAGATGTGATAATATACAAAAAATGGAGAATATTTAAGATAAGATGAAGAGTGATGCTACATAACCAAGTAGTTATAAATGTAAGTGCAGCGATACATGCAAAAGGTACAGCCAAGAGCAACGCACAACTAAACTTCTTCAGTACCAACCTTATGGTAAGAGTAAATATAGATCTGATGTGTAGAAAATGGAGGGCAAAGGAAAATAAGCTGCAGAGTGATGGTACATGAACAACTACCTGTCATTATAAGTACACTGATAAAGGACACCATGTACTTACAAGAACAATGCAGAGCTAAAAAACATTGGCATTGGATACTGAAGAATTTGGAGCGAACAATTGATAAGCAAGCTATCATGCATACTGCTGTCACATAATGAACCAGGTATGTATGCAACTACAGTGATACAGGACAACAGGTACTAACAAGAGCAAAGCAGCGAGCAACATATTTGCGATATCCTATCGTTCTTTTCAAACCGGAATTCTTCTTCGAGCAGATTTCCTGCAAACAAGATCCGTAAGGCACATGCGGAAAAGTAGAAGTTCAAATTGTCATGTGATTTCATAGACAGTACCTCATCCTAGGAACGAGACCAGTGCATAACAATGTTTTTCCATTCAATGTCTTCTACATTTAGCACAGTAGACTTCACCGGAAATTCGTTTATAGATTTGCCACCAAAGTGTGATTTCCTCAGGTAACACCGATACTGCTGCAATGCTTCCTTGATGTCAGGACCCCGACTCGATGTCACATCGATCTAGCCTGTAGCACCTCATATCACTTTGCGGCCTCACGCACGGTATCCCCACGGGTGTCGCCTTACCTTTGCCCGGGACCGTTTGCGCCTTTTGGCTCACGTATATGATAGTGTCGCTAGCATCCATATGATAAGGAGCCCGGACTGACATGACTAGTCGTAAACCCAAAGTGGCACAGACTTACAGGGACAGGCATCCATGACCCAGCATCGAACGTGTCGGTCATCAGCGAGTGAATCCAGGCTGTAGCACTGGGCTAGCAGGACTCCGGTGAACCGGGCTGTAGCGGGCTAACAGGACTCCGGTATTCATCGCGTGACATTTCCCCGAAGGGACAGACACAGGAACGAAGAAGGACACATGCCGGCCAGCCTAAGTGTTCC
>NC_041393.1:776342414-776376606 GCF_002162155.2 Triticum dicoccoides
GAGTAATAGGCATCGACAAACGAACGCGCGCATACTCTTGACTATCAATTGATAGACGAAGGTCAGTAGACAACTAAAGAGGGACAACTCAAAGGAACATATAACTTTCTGAGTTGTGGATGCATAAATTAGTATGTCGAACCGAGTTCAACATAATTCTTCCGGATAACCCATGCAGAAAGGTAGAACTGGCAGAGTCACGATTTATGAATGGAGAACTCCTCAAGAATAATCCTGTTGTGATATTTCAGTTCAACGAGGAACTTCTGCCATAAGTAGTTCATGGTATTTGGAAGAAGAAGATACCACGGACTTCAAGGACTATCGCAAAGGTTACTAATATCCTGAAGGCACTAACAATTACTATCAACACGAAGTAGGTGGAGTGAATCTCGGGTTCAAGAACCCAGGAACAGAATACCTATTACTAAGTAGCATCACGGAATGCTTTCGAGGATAAAGGCCAGAATCATCACATTGGGACATCAATCATGGCTAAATTACTAGATGATCCCCTAAGACACCTAGGGTCATAATAATATCTCCAACATATATGTCAAGGTAACGGAGTACCTCAATTCACTGATTAGTGTGGTTAATCTGGCCCATGGGAACATTGAAATGGGAAGAAAGGATTTGCAAATGCTTCAAACTATTTAGAAACCTGGGATGACTCGGACAACATAACGGCTGTAAATGCTCAGAAAAGATTTGAGACATTCACAAAAAATGGTGGCATAACCACTCAGAAGCACAATATCAAGGTCTCGAGATCAACAATTAACATACGGAAGTAGTAGGAACTGAACTGAGACTTAATCCAACAATCTTATAAGTCTACGGATTAGTAACATGTGATCCTGATAGAAAGAAGAGAAAGCCTAGTTCTTAATCCCCGTAGAAGAGAAGATGATGACTCAGATCAGAAGGCCATGAGGTATAAGGAGTAAAAAGAGCCTTACGTTCCATCCCACAATCAATTCCCTTATATAACTAAAGAATTTCTAGACTCAACTTCGACCAGTTTGGCTTGGTAATCCTACAGGCAGTCAAGCTCTGATACCAACGCTGTCAGGACCCCGACTCGATGTCACATCGATCTAGCCTGTAGCACCTCATATCACTTTGCGGCCTCACGCACGGTATCCCCACGGGTGTCGCCTTACCTTTGCCCGGGACCGTTTGCGCCTTTTGGCTCACGTATATGATAGTGTCGCTAGCATCCATATGATAAGGAGCCCGGACTGACATGACTAGTCGTAAACCCAAAGTGGCACAGACTTACAGGGACAGGCATCCATGACCCAGCATCGAACGTGTCGGTCATCAGCGAGTGAATCCAGGCTGTAGCACTGGGCTAGCAGGACTCCGGTGAACCGGGCTGTAGCGGGCTAACAGGACTCCGGTATTCATCGCGTGACATTTCCCCGAAGGGACAGACACAGGAACGAAGAAGGACACATGCCGGCCAGCCTAAGTGTTCCGGAGCAGTAGCAAGCTACCATGGCTCAGTGGAAACACTAGGAGACATTTCCCGGTAAGAGAGGCTACTAAAGATAAACAACTAGATGGTCAGATCCCACACATACCAAGCATTTCAATAACATACACACAATATGCTCGATATGTGCAAATACAACATGGCATCACAACATGACTCTACAAATCAAGTATTTATTCATTAGGCTCCGAGGAGCGAGATATTACAAACATGGGTCTCACAACCCAACAATCAGAGCATACAAGTCAAAGCACAAGCGGAAGCTATCATGTCTGAGTACAGACCACTATAAATGAAAAAGGCTGAGAAGCCTGACTATCTGCCAGATACTGCCGAGGGCACAAGATCGTAGCTGAGGTAACAAGCTAAACGTCGAAGTCCACGCGAAACTACTAGCGAGACCGAAGTCTCTCTGCAAAAACATAAATAGGCAAACGTGAGTACAAATGTACCCAGCAAGACTTACATCAGAACTATCTACATATGCATCATTATCAACAAAGGGGATGGTGGGGTTTAACTGCAGCAAGCCAGCTTTGACTCGGTGGCTATCCTGAACTACGACTGCGAGTAACTCTTTTGAGGTGGCGCACACGAGTCCACATATTCACCATATCAATACACCACTATGGAACCGCTCCCGTCTCCCTACGAGAACGCCATCCATAGCACTCACGCTTATCTTGCGTATTTTAGAGTATCCACTTTCACTTGTCTATGAACTGATATAAGCAACCCAGAAGTCCTTTTCCGCGGACACGGCTATTCGAATAGATGATGTTAACCCTGCAGGGGTGTACTTCTTCATACATGTTTCCACCACTTAGCGTCTGCACACGACATGTGCTCGGCAGACTTCAAGCGAAAG
The DNA here is from genome assembly GCF_002162155.2 of Triticum dicoccoides. Lineage (NCBI taxonomy): Eukaryota > Viridiplantae > Streptophyta > Magnoliopsida > Poales > Poaceae > Triticum > Triticum dicoccoides. The sequence continues at coordinate 776,344,784 of NC_041393.1, forward strand.
CCGACGTGGGTGTAGACCACAACCTACCTAAACACTCAAGTCTCTAGTCCAGGTTTATCGCCTATTCGGGTTCCATCCATGAGGAGATCCGGCCGGAGTTTCGCTCACAGCCCCAAACAATGTGAACAGGGTTCCCGAGATACCAAACGGGCATCCGGTACACCGTGCCACGTACCTACCGCATCACAGCCCACCCCTATGGTCAGCGCTGTCCACGGCCTCCAGTAAGCTACAAACACCAGAAACTACTTGCAACTCCTGGACAGAGGACTAGGGTGAATAAGAAGTCGAGCGGGGTCATATTTCAGGGCCCAATGTATGGTAGTAGCTGAATCATGGATCACAAACACAGAACTCAGTTCCTGAGGACGGCTGCAATGAGACAACCCACCATGTACTCCTACATGGCCTCTCACCGCTACCTTTACCAAATCGTGTTCACACACTTAGCTCACACACAGTAGGACATGTTCACACGCCTCTGATTCATCCCCGATGAACCAGACCTGACTCAACTCTAAGCAGTAGCAGGCATGACAAACAAACATGAATGAGTAGGCACAACAGGGCTCAAACAACTCCTACTCATGCTAGTGGGTTTCATCTATTTACTGTGGCAATGACAGGTCATGCAGAGGATAAAGGGGTTCAACTACCGCAGCATGTAACAGTTGAATCGGTGTTGTCCTAATGCAGTAAAAGAGAGCAGGAGCGAGAGAGTGGGATTGTATCGGAATGAACAAGGGGGTTTGCTTGCCTGGCACTTCTGAAGATAACATTGAGTCTTCATCAGTGTCAACGACCACATCATCGGTATCACGTCTATCGAGAGGGGACAAATACCGGCAACACAGAAGGAAACATAATCAATGCAATGCACAATATGATGCATGATCATGACATGGCAAAATGAATGTGTTTTGAGCTAATGCAACTAGCAACAGATTAAATGAAGTTGGTTTGAATACAAGATTCAAATTCAAACTCCATATGTGATTATTCAAATGCCATTTAATTGATTTGTGCTAAACAGCAGCTATAAGTTGTTCTAACATGCATGAAAATGGTACATATGGATTCCTTGAATTTTTCTGATAATTTTTCATATATAAATTATTTAATTTGGAGTTACGGTTAATTTTCTATGATTTATTGAAGTTTTAGGCATTTTCTGTAATTTCCTGATTAATAATAAATCCAGAAATGAATTTACTGCGTCAGCATGACTTTATAGTGACGTCAGCAAGTCAACGACGTTGTCCAGGTCAAATCTGACCTATGGGACCCACATGTCAGCTGCACAGTGATTTAACAGAGTTTAATTGACTTAACTAAATGGTTAGCCGGGTTAATTAAAGGGTAGGGCCCACCTGTCAGTGGCCCTAGGCCTGGGTTAGCGGGGTGGTTAGGCCCTAATGACCCGCCACGTCGGATTTGCCGGTGGTTGGACGATGGCGACGACCCAGAGCGGCGGTGGCTCGCCGGAGTTACGCCAGAGGCGACGGATCGACGCGCCAAGGGCACCAGGAGGTAGCCCGTGCCCGTGCGCATCTAAGGGGACCAACGGGAGGTGCGGGGGGTGGAGCCCGAGGCGGCGCCGGAGTTCGGACCTCGGCGAAAACGGCGTTGTGGAGCACGGGCGAGTGAGGTAAAGCACTGTGCAGCCTCCTGGAGTCACCACGAGCTCGGTGAGATGCACGAGCGTGACCCGTTCGAGCTCAGGCCACGACGGCGACATGGTCAGCGGCGGCCGGAGTTCGGCCGCGACGGGGCTATGGCCTAGAGCTCGCAAACGCGAGGGGAGAGAGAGGGGTTCTGCACGGAGGCTCACCGCGGAGCTGTAGGGAGGGTTAGTGGGCTCGGGGGCGGCCGGAGTGCAGCGAATCGACGGCGACGATCTCCGGTGGCCGAGGAGGGGAACGGCGACGTGGGCGGCGATGCAGGGTTTCCGGAGGGCCGTGGATCGGTGGGGAGGAAGAGAAGGTCGAGGCGGAGCTCGCAAGCACAGCGAGGGGTCGAGGGGGAGACGGTGGCCGCGGCGTTACGGTGGCGCGGCTGCGGCTGCGCTCGGCGAGTGAGAGAGAGAGGAAGCAGAGGAGAGATACAAGGGAGAGGGAGAGAGCGAGGGGGTCCAGGGGGGTCGGGGCGGCGCCGAGGAGATGACGCGCGGCGTCTCGGTGGCCAGGCGATGCAGACGAGCAGGGTGGTGGCGTGGCGAGCTCGGGCGCGCGCGCCGTGTCCCTCCTCTGCCTACTGGCGCGAGGAGGAAGGCGACAGGGAAGGGAGGCGGCGGTGGGCTGGGCCAGCGGGAGGAGCTGGCCAGCTGGGCCGGCTACAGGTAAGTGGCCCAGGTAGGCTTCTGTTCTTTTTATTTTTTTCTCTCTGTTTTGTTTTAATTCTGTTTTCTATTTTGCAGGTTTGTTTTGAATTTGGTTTTGAAACCAATTCAATTTATTTTGCTTCTGACAATATTTTTAGGAGCTAAAAAGAATTAAAACAATGCTCCACAAAAATATTTCAGAATTATTGGACCTATATTTATTTAACAGTAGATATAAGTCCAATTCAAATAGCTATTGATTTAATTCAAATACCCAAAATAAATGTTTCTGAGATACCGAAAATATTGGTTTGGATTTTACCTCTTGCCAATATTTCCAGAGGATAACAAGAACATTTTCTTGGACTTATTTGAAGCAATTTTTATCTTGATCATTTTTTTTAAAGGATTCTGAGGCTTTGAAAATTCCTCAATTCAAATTTCATTTGAATTAAAACATGAAGCTCACATGAGGTCTAGCCTAATGCATAACAGGACCAGGGATGTGACACTTGAAAAGCACAAGAAAGCTTTCCTTGTCATGTCTATCCAGATTGACCCTCGCCTAGTTACAACAATGTAATGTAAATCATTGATGTGTTCAATCAGCAGAAAACAGGAAAATAATAACCATGAATAATAGCATTTACACGTAAGTTGGACAGGAAGATGTGAAAATGGTGTTTGTCTTCACAATAATCTTCCCATGATGGGAATATATGCACATAGTCCCTAACAACAATGAAAGCATTGTCTTTTAAACTGGGAATAAATGGAATGGGGTTCCAATCTGCAGGAATTGGCCGTCTCTGCAGTTTGGATAGGTCTTCGGCCGGTGGACTTGCTGTACTATTTGCTGGAGTGGGATTTTTCTGTGGTACAGCTGGTGCTATGGCAAATGAAATCGGTATACCTTTTGCTGGAGTGCAGGTCCTGTGTGGTGGGCCTAGTGGTGTGGCCAGTGAAGTATGGGTACAGTCTGCTAGAGTCGGTCCTACGTTTTGTGTCACAGCTCTATCGAACATGGTAAAGAAGAGCAAGCAGATTTTGGATAATAAAATGTTGGTTGCGCAGTGCCCACACATGATGAACCAGAGCGCATTAAGAATGCAACTCCCAGCTGTCTCTCAACCATTTCAGGCGGTTGGATGAAGATCCTACGTCTCCTAACCCTTCTTCTTCCTCGTTTGTGGTTCTTCCCATACAGAACACCGCACGGGCCGTCGGTCGGACCACCGGCCCCCACCGCATGTGTTCCTCCGCCACCCCCACCCCCACCCGCGTCGAGTTTTCTTCGTTCGGCGAGGCCCCACAACCACCCGAGCCCCTTGGATCGCACCGGCGAACTCCAGCGAGCTCTGAAAAATCGACTGACTCAATTTTGAAATTTAGTCTACTGTGATTTAACTAGTGTCGAATATAAAAGGGGAAAACCATAAGCATTGGGAGTATAGTGTTGAGCGTGCCATGGCGGATCTGAAGGTGCAAACCGGACAAAGGCAACTTCGCAACCAAGACAAGAAATCAGAGTAAAGCAGTGGCGATCTATTTTCTTGCTGCGATAAATAAGTTGAGCAGATACAAAAGAGTACTGCCTCTGGTGTGGAGCCGTGTACACATCTGGTGAGAATTTGACGGTGCTGCGGTAGCAATGGCTGTCGGCGGCGTGGAAGCAGATCTAGGAGGGTAGACGGTGGCGATGGGGCGCGGTGGACGAGATGGTCGTAGGAGCGGCGCCGGCAAGGTGGACGAAGACGGGGATGAAGCGAGAGGACGGGATTCAAGGATCTCGGTCCGAAGGCGTGGATGAGAGAGGTCGATCTCTTGTAATGGACGGCGGCGTCGGGGTATCAGCTCCGGCATGGTGGAGGAGGACGGCGGTGGTTGGGGTGGCGGATGGCGGCGGACGGAGGAGGGTGGGGTGGAGAGGGTGTTTTGGCGCCCACGGAGTACGAATGGGGAAAAGGGAGGTAGAGAGGAAGGGGGGAACCATGTAGTCAGGGCACGCTTGTCTCAAATGCGAGGAAATTTACAAACTTAGCCCCCGTTTCAAATTTCTACTACATCACAGCAACATTAGTCGATTGGGGATAGGACGGTAATCTCGCATACACCGAATATTTTCCGACGAGAGTTTGTTTTTGGCGCCCACCGTGTATGAATATGAATCGGGGAGGGAGTCGATTTCGGCCGAGGGCACACTGTGTTTTGGCGCCCACCGTGTATGAGTCCGGGTGAGAGGCGGTTACGTCACGTTTGGGTGAAATTACAAACCTACCCCTATCGAAACCTATAGAAATCCAGCAGATAGGCTTTGCGTGGCAGGGATAGGCAATAGTGATTTCCATCTCGCAGATTTTGGTTTCCGGCGGTTACTACGACTTTCCCCGCTTCGTTCAAATTTTGCACAGTGCATGTTTACCGTGCCAACTCAATTCGAATCCCGTTTGTATTCTACAATTCTTTTTCGGGTGGGATCCATTTTCAATTGGAATTACATTCTATATACATCATTTTTTTACATATATACTTTCAAAAGCACAACAAAGAATTCTGCTCCTTTATATGTATAATATGATTTACAAACAACGATCTCAAAATCTTAAGGTTGAATTCGAAAAAAATTAACCAAATTATGTTCTACTAAAATGTATGGATCAGTAATATCTACATATTAAATAACATAGATGTGCGTGAATTCATATGAGTATGCATGTTTGATAGATCAATTTTGGTTCGAGTATGGATTACATGTATAATCATCTCGAATTCAAATATCTGAATCCCTTTTTTGTTCACTCCTTTCACGCCCATCTCTCTCGCATGCATGCTCCTTCAGGTAGCCATCACTCTCTTTTCTCCAGCTCACCCGCACGCTCACTTCATGTTTCTCCTATCCTCGCAAACATGGTCTCTCGACGTCTCCATTGAGAAGTGTCACACTCTCCCTATCATTATACATTACACGGTTTTCATTATCTCTCACGTCTCTACTGTTCTCTGGTATCACTCGGTACCTAAGCTTTCTTTTCACCGCCACACACACAGTCTCCACTCGTCTTTCACTTTGTCTTTCTCTCTATGGGATTCTCTCACACATCCTATATGTCTCTACATATGACTCATACCACTAAAATTACTCTCTCTCTCCTGTAGACACAACATTTGTTGCGGTCTCCTTTTCGTCTCCATCCCAGACTGACACCGATCAGACAACCCCGACTACCATCTCCTCTCTCTCTCTCTCACAGACACACACACAACTCCTGCTTCCACCCCCTTCCCGACTACAGTGTCTCTCTCTCACACACAAAACTCTCGCTTTCGCACCCCGACTCATATTTCTCTCACAAGCATTTGTCGACTAGCTAGCCTCTAGATAGGTTTATACACCCGCACACTCATGCTTCCACCATCGCATACATGTCTCTCTCTCGCTCCTTGTATCTATGTAGCTTTTTCTTCCCTTCTTGAGACACGCCCTCTCGATCGTGCACACACACACTATCGCCTCATTTTAAGCTGATACCTATCGCACACACACTACTTGTGTCTTTGTCACACATGCACTCCATCCTCCTCCACTCTCCCTCTCTCTCACACACACATGGGCTTTTTGCAACAACTAGCAAGATGCCATGCGTTGCACGGAACATCAAGATGCATTTGTATGAGTAGTTTATCTTGTGGGGGAAAAGGATGAATGAGGGAAGACCTTATTTGGAAATATGGAGAGGGGTGTGGGTATCTTTTTGCAAAATTGCCATAGTTTCCTTCCTATCCGTCAGATATAGATCGCACGACCTATATTGCAGGATGGCAGGCACACGATCATCACCAACAATGCTTTTTATAAGAGTAGGGATAAAAAATAGAGTTGGTGATGATGGTGGGCTTGCCATCCTGTAATGTAGGTCATCCGATTTATATCTGACGGATAGGAAGGAAAATATGGCAATTTACCCACACTCTTCACCACATTTGCAGATAAGGCTTTCCCTCGTTCATCCTTTTCTCCCACGAGATTTTGATGTTCCGTGCAACGCACGGGCATCTTGCTAGTAAGAGTAGAAATTAGACATATACCACTTCTCGAATCTTGAAACCAACAACATGCTTCCCTTATCTCATCAAAACCGCCAAAGGAATATATTTTGGGTGAAACATAACATATTTTTAGTGATATACGTATTTCAAAACTAGACTTTTTTTCTATCAAATCCGTGAATATGTATTAATCTACTTTGATCGTGTGGCAACGCATTGGCACATTGCTAGTAGTTATTATACTTTTTTGGACACCAGACAAACGGTGGAGTACATATACGAAGAGAAGAGGCGCACGCACGTAGTTGGCCTCTCGCTATCTCGCACACATGAGTGTTACGTAAAGGCGACGTTAACAAATAAACCCTAAAACCCTAGGTGCATGATTGCTGCATTCGCGGGTACCGGGTATGTGGTGGAGCACCTTTGTAGGAGTTGATGGTCGGGACCACAAGTGAATGAATTGGAGCGCGGTGACTCGCCAGTTGCCACAGACCGAGTAGCCACGTTTAAAATATCATTTTTTAGCGGGGTTAAGAGTTCCGATTTTAAATGGCACGTTATAAGTAGTAAGTAGTTTTTAGAACGATTGGTATGGAGCGAAAATGGAATTCATAGTACTACGTACCTCCTTGGCGTATGGTTGTATGGGTTTATGTTACGAGATGTTGAACCTGGTAGTTCTAGGGCAAATACTATGGTTTAGATTTAGATGCTGGTTTTCAGTAATCGGAAGGGGAAACCCTTCTTTGATTAAAAAAAACTACTACCTCCATTCTGGTTTACTAGTCCCCATCGTACTTTGGATCAAAGTTTGTCCATGAATTTTACTTGTAAAATGTGAATGGAAAACGAGATTTTGTTATACCCAAACAAAAAAGGAGTGGAGGGAGTGATTGCTCTGACACGGACGCTAACTCTCATAGCGCAGGCATTGAACCGGTGCGCCGGCCAAGAGGGCCGCACTCGCTGCAGGCCTGGCTGAGCACACCTCCTTGCCGCGTGCAACTAGCTTAAGACTGCCCCGCCTGCCTTCATTGAATCTGCGCGTGTGTCGGCAACACGTCCTTCCACGAGCCGACATGCATTTTAGAACACAAAAAATGACTAAAATATAATTAATTTACGCATGGTCTTGACTTGTTGTGCTCGCACTGGTAGCAGGAACTAGTAGATGTTTTTCTTTATTTATAACTCTCCTCACATTTTTTTGGCTTTGAAGTGAATCATGGTTGTGGACATTATGTATGAATGTGCAGATATCTGTGAACATGAGTTTGATGTGGAAGTTGGACTTGGAATGTCGGGCTTGCGCGTGAACTATACCATGTCCAATGCTTCGTCTGTTATTGTTTGGAATGTAATTGCTGTTATTACATGACCCAAAAAAAAACATTTTGTGCCACATCAGTAGATGCACAGACATCACAACAGGCATGCTGACTGGATAAACATTTGAACCTAGCTATTATGAAGGAAATTTTGTATTGACAACAGTTTTAGATAGCAGGAGACGCCTAGCCTGCTCTGCCTCTGCTAGCTTATTTCTGGCTTCTTCCATCTCTTCTTTGGCTTAGGTGAAGCGAGCATCTGATTGCTCTTTTCGCTTCTTCAGGAACTCAGCCAAATGACCCCGCATTCTCTAGTGTGGTGTGGTCGCCGTCTTTGATCTGCTCGATGCCCTCTTTGAAGATTGAGATGTTGTGCATGTTGGGGTGCAAAGAAGCACAAGCGAGAGTGGTCGTCGTATAACCTTGGATGGGGATGAATTGTGTGCTCGGGGGAGTGTGTGTGTGTGTTGTGCTGCGTGCGTGCGTGTGTGTGTGTGTGTGCGCGCGCGTGCGTGTGTGTATCTGTGTGTGTGTGTGTGTGTGTGTGTGTGTGTCAGATATTGAGAGAAAACAAACCTAAGGAGAGAAATGGGTATTCACGAAGAGATTGTGCGGGCCTTGAGGTGGGCAGGGGCTGAGTGAGGGTGTCAAAATGTGTGCGTTGATGCATATGTTGCATGCGATCGTGCGAGGGACAGACGAATCGAGAGATATGGTTGTTGTGTTATGAATGCTCCTCTCTCTCTCTCCCTCTCTCTCTCTCTCACACACACACAAGTAAACTAGAAGACCGTTCTCTCATGTATACACAACGTATCGGCATCTGTCTATGTCTCACTCATGCATGATCATTTGCACATTCACATCTCTCTATGTCTGTATCACACGCACACCGTCTCCACATTGCCCTTCCGCCACAACACACATAAACATACACACGTTCTCTCTCAGTCACACACACAAAATAAGTATTAAAAAAAACTAGGACGCACCTAAAACGTCCAAATCCAAATAAACACAAACTGGAGCTAAATTCAAATATATGGAAATATTGCAGTGTCAAGAACTTTCCCAGGAAAAAAAGTTGAGTAATATTCGAGGATTGTTTTCACACACACAAAAAGGTTCGGTGGATGTCCTTCGAGCGCGACACGGTGACGCACCGTTTGATCGACCGCGCGGCCGCGGTTCACGCGCTTGCACAAGATTCCGTATCGTGGCTGTGGTACTAACTTCAAAATAAATAAATAATAAAAGCGCTGCCTAAGTCTAATGTTTACGTGTACTAGTACGGATTTCTTTTAAGTTTGACCAACCTCATATAAAACTAAAGTAAGCTCCCATACGCGCACTCATCAATATGCCGCCGCCGCCGTTGCGCATGCCGGCGCCCGCCTGCTCCGGCCAACAATTTCTCGCCCATCACCGCCGTGTCGCCACCATCCCTGTGCCATGAAGCCGAAGGCTCGCCCGCTCACGTCGTCTGCAGTCCCTCCTCGCCATGTCGCCGCGCTGCCAAGCACGCGGGCAGCTGGTGGAGCCGCGTCTATGCACGCAATGTACGAAGAGGAGGACGAGCGCGTGCTCCAGCATGCTGGCGAGGAGGAACTAGCGTGTCATTGTCGTCTCCGCCCGCGCGGAGGAGGCGCGCATGGTGGCTGTCGCGGCGGAAGCCGGTCGTACACGCGTCGAGCCCGCAAACTGGGTGCGGACGCGGAATCTACCTTCGAGACCTTGAATGCCACGTGGATTCTGCAATCTAAAGGAGCAATTTGGGTCAGTCGACTCATGTGAGCCGTTTGATGCAACATGGATGGCTAGAAGGGCTTATTCCACCTCTTCTGCCGTCTTCTTCCTTCGCTCCGTCGAACTTCTTTCACAAATCGACTGACCCAAATTATACTACTAGTACGAACATATTAAGTATAGTGGGAACACGAAGGTACGAGCAGTAGTACCAACTGCAAGAAGAACAGTAGTAAGACATAGTACTAGTACTCTAAGTACTAAACAGTTCAAATAACGAGAAAGAACATAAACATAGTTCTGTTGGGGCCTCAGCACAACACACCCTTGAAAATAAACTAAGCAACTAGTCAGCTTGACACTGCAGTAGAACCAGCATGAGCGACGGCACTGCCACCTACTCGGAGTCCGAGTGCACGTCCTCGACTTCGTCCCCGTCCCTCTTCCTCTTCCTCTTCGCCGACGCTTCTTTGCTTGAACCGGACACTGGGCTCTGCTTCTTCATCCAACCCATGTAGATATTTAAACAAAGGTAGGCATCCATTGCTGCGTACAGGATGTGATCTTCATCTAATGTCTTCGGCTCCCATGCACGATGAAACTCGTGATGAGGTTTCTTCAGTTTAGCGTACGAAGGATCAATCATGGCTACTGCCAGGGTCAACATTGAAGGTTGAGAGGAGGACACCAGGCTTGCCTTCTGGAGATCGAAGGGCTGGCCTACAATGAGACCTATCCGACGCATGACTTCTTTATTGTTTTTAAAGCCTACAGTAACGAATTTCAGTCTTTTGTCCTTGAGGAAGTTCTTAAAATCCTGGCACTCAACGTCGGCATGGCATATGTGGTAGACCAAGCAAACGTTATGTACGCAAACCTGGATCACGGCGGGCTTCTTCCTCTCTTCGTCCTTTAGATCCTTCTCTCGTCCCAGGACTATGGTGTACTCAACATCTAGCCCAGTGACCCACTCATCCGTTGAACTGTTGAACATGCGTAGGAAGCGAGCAAGCCATGCTTTCACCATCGCGGATCCACGTGTGTAGATGATGATGAACTGATCGCCGGTGATGCCTCTAACCTGGTACTCAGCGGCAACCATGGAGATTTGGGAGGCCATGGATTTTGGAGGAGGGTTAGGAGAAGTTGAACTGTTATACCCCGCAAAAACTAGGAGCGAACTAATGTGAAAGGATGGGATGACTGGGAGCGAACTGTTGTGAGGTAGAAGACGGGGACGAGTAGGGTGTGCGAACGGCGTGGGGTTGCTGGCTTGCCTGCAAGCCCCCAAAGAGTTCTCGAGAACTATGCGGGACCCACTAGATGTCATGTCTACTAGACCCATATCGTAGGCCTGACGGTATAGCTTCTGCCTGTTCGCACGCCATGCCGGCGTGTGGATGTAACTTCACTTAATTCCGTCAACCGTCGCGCCTCCCACGACCTTCGCCTCCCTCGCGCGGTCGCGCCCTTTGAGACTTCGAACGGCTAAAAATGAGCAATTTTTTTGCCTACTCCGCATGCATGATACTCCCTCTGGTCCTTTTTACTCCCGTCAACCGTTTGCAAAGTGTTTGACTAAATATATACTTTTTTAAACACCACCTTATATTAATTAACCAGCCACACCAGTACACTCATTCGATACAATATTCACCACACAGGGCAGTACGTTATTTACAAGAATACCATCTAATCTATTGTCAAAGCTATACTTAGCAATTAAGTGTGCCACCTTATTGGCCGAACGGCTAATCTTTGACAATTGAAGATTGTTGATCAACTTCGAGATGCTCAACGCTTTCATCTTCAGGTCACGCATACAAACCTGTCATAGTCCCCCGATGCAAGAGATGCTACCACAAAAGCGCAATCAGTCTCTAAAATTACAGGATTATGAAGAGAAATACTTATATAGAGACCGACAATGCAATCCCTAAGCTCCGCTTCCTCCACGCTTTGACAGGCATCAATGAAATCCCACGACCAAATTTATACTAAAAATATCAATATCTACAATACTGATTATAATGAGTATAAGAACTACGTTTTATAATGAGTGTAAAAATATTGATTTGACATTGTGAATGTTGATACTCCCTCCGTCTAGGTGAGTAAGTCATCTTAGGCTATGCATCGTGACCAAGGAGGAGGGGAAAACGAGAGACATTAATGTTTATTTGCTAATTAAATAGTATTGCATGCAATGAACTAACCACTGCATGTCATGTTTGATAGTCTCAGGTCATTAAAAGCATGCACACACTCATCTCTTATTGGTTGATATATCAAGAAACAAGAAACGAGGTAGAAGTTAATGCACCGCGCCTATGTGTTTGGGGATTATTTGATTTTCGTAAGATGACTTACACACCTAGCTATTAGAGTACCACCACCTCCCTTCTAGTTTAAAGGGATCGACTCAAAAATTTCACCTACCCTTAGCAAGATAGTAGAGGCAGTGGAATAGTTTTTGAAGTCTGCAAAAGTACTCAACTAATGTTGTCATTCTTCACAAAAAAATGTGTTTACCAATGCATGCATGAACACTAGTTAGTCTAACCCCCCTCTCTTCTTTAATTCTTTGCCACATCAGCATGTTTGCTATTCCCGTGTACCAGCTAAGATACCACCATGATGGCCAGCCTTAATCATCGCATGCAATAATTTAGTGCACCTTGAAATATGAACATGTGTGGGGCGTGTATGTTTTTAATGACTTGAGACTATACCTAGCCCGACATGCAAGATGACTTATTATGCACCGTTCCCCATACCTGCAGGAAGCCCGTTCGTCTCCAAATCTTTTCCTCTCCATGTGTGGAAACAATATGCCTGCCAAACTCTCCTTCTCCCTCCGGCGGTCCCACCACTCCACCCCGTGTGAAAAAATCTGCATGCATGACTCTCCTCCCCCCACGCTCGTCCAATCCGTTGTGACCAGCAATATTTCCACCCCTTTGCTCCCCCGTAATTTACTCCAACAAATATGCCCACGTAGCTTTTACTTAACTTCAGGTGCATTAGGTCACTAACATACGGGCCCAGCAGCGTACTGGCCCACATGTCAGTGAGGCAACTGGACCTGCAGTTAAGTCAGTGCAGCTCAGTCCATATCTTACGTAGGTGTGCCATTGCTCGCTATAAATACTGTGCCTCCCACGACATCGCTATCTCCTCCCCCTCACGTTCACGTTCATCGCTATCTCCTCCCCCTCCCTCTCACGTCGACCACCATGGCATCTCCCCTCCCAAGCCCTAGGAGCCCCTCGCTGCACCGCGCAGACCTTCACGCGTCGCCTTTCCGTTCCTCGCCGCCACTAGTCGAGGAGGACGCGTCAGTGTTCCGCTCCTCGCCGCCACTAGTCGAGGAGGACGCGTCGGTGTTCCGCTCCTCGCCGCGACGCGACGGGTCGCCGTTCCGTTCCTCGCCGCCACTAGTCGAGGAGGACGCATCGGTGTTCCGCTCCTCGCCGCGACGCGTCGAGGTGGATGCGTCGGCGTTCTCAATCTCGATGACACGCGCGTCGGAGGACGCGTCGGCTCCCCGCTACGAGGAGAACGCCGCGCCGCCCGCCGAGCCCCCCCAGCCTTGAGGAGCTTTGGAAAGAAATGGATGTGGCCTTGTGGGAGGCTTTGCCTCCAGCAGAGCGCTCCAAAATAGAGGCGGAGAAGAAGGCCGAGGAAGAGAAGCGCACCGCGCAACAAGCTTTCTGGGAGATCTATGTTGCGTCTGAGAGAGTCAAGCAATTGGTTCTTTGGCAGAAGGCTCGTGCGAGGGCCGTGAGGGTGGCGGAGGATGCCCGTGCCGACGCCCTGAGTGCAGTCGGGCCCAAGCTTCTCATCTACGCTTGGCGGTACGTGGACTGGGTGCACGCTTCCAGCCAGGAGGAGTACCTATTGGCGCCGGATCACCACACCGGTGAGATCGCGCTCGCCCGCCGGCAAGCCGCCAATCATCACCTTGCGAGTTGCGAGGCTGAGGAAGAGGCGTTGTGTCGGCGCGCTGGGAAACGGCCGCGCACCAGGGCACTCGTGGCGCGCCGCAAGCACTCCTGCGAGCGCCGTGGCTTTTAGTAGGAGTATAATTTTTGTTTCGTAAGGCGATCTCATTAGTTTTGGGACGCAAATGATAAATCCCGAACGTTCAGGAATTTTTAGCGTCCTTAATTAAGTATGTAAAAGGGAAAGTTTGGAAACGTTGTGTATTATTACGCATTTTGCAAGTACGTGCATATAGCACAAACTTTACTATATACTATCGGACTACACGTCTCTCTCGATATATGCTTGCAGACTGTGCTACTCCCTCCGTCCAGGTCAATAAGTCATCTTTGGTTGTGCACGGTGACCAAGAAGGAGGGAAGACTTGTACACCTAGATGGAGGGAGTACTACTATTACTTATGTACGTGCAAGTGCACATTTGAACATTACAATGCGGTTTTTGTAAAAGTGAAAAAACAGCATTAGTCAAGCTTGTGAAACGATTCAATGCAAAACAAATGCAAAAATGCTCGTTTGATTGTTTACTTTTAGCTTCCTTCTCTGTGGTTATTTCTCTGTGCACCGTGACCAAGGAGGAGGAGAAAACGAGAAACGTTAATGTTTATTTGCTAATTAATAGTATTGCATGCAATGAACTAACCACTGCATGTCGTGTTTGATATCTCAAGTCATTAAAAGCATGCACACTCTTTATCTCTTATTGGTTGATATGTCAAGAAACAAGAAATGAGGTAGAAGTTAATGCACCGCGCCTAAGTGTTTTCGGATTATTTGGTTTTCGTAAGATGACTTACACACCTAGATGCACCGCACCTAAGTGTTTTGAGTAACATTTTATCAGTTAAATCTTTGGTCAAAATTTAGCACAAATTACAATGGTGAGGAATAAACCAGGACGGAGTAGTAGTTTAGAAGCCCAAATAAATGAGTGAGGCGCCTTATTGTTACTCTCCACTGTGACTAATCTTGTGGGAAAAGCTGGGGAAGCCGCCAAAAAACTGGCCCTAGGAGTAGTAGCTAGGGATCGAGCGTGGGAGATGAACCGGAGAAAGTAAATGCAGAGAGATGAAATGCAAAAAAGACGGAGGGATGTGATGGTTGCTTGTCCGTTTCTTTTACCAGGCCATTTATTACTGGGAGTGGTTGGGTTTTGCGATATGACGGCTTTACTGCCGCGCCACGAGCGGGATGAGAGGTGAGACTCCCGTGCAGTGCTGCCCTCTACACTTGTACTACATCGGTCGTGGTTTATTAGTCCCCCATTGAATTTGACTAAAGATTTAACTGACAAAATGTTAGTGCATGTCAACAAAAAACTATATCGTTGGATTCGTATTTGAACATAGTTTTGAATGATATAATTTTAGGTGACATGCATCAGTATTTATCGTACTATATATAATGTTAGTTCAATTTTTGGTCGTAATAATCTATAGTAGTAAGGTGCCCGTGCGTTGCACCGAAGAGTGAAATGCATTGATCGGGGAGTTGTTTATTTTGACAAAGGATGTGAGGGTCATCTCATGTGTAACGGGTATCGATAGGTTTCTTCGGATATTATCTCATCTCTAGAGCTCACAAACATCCAGGTGAAATAGATAAAATGGTATCTTTTGCAAACAAAAGCGTTCAATTGTTCAACCTGCATCCAAAACTTGTGAAGAAATAACACTTATTGTGCTTTGCAAGATATGATCCTTCAGAATTAGTTTTTGAGTATCGATTGTTATACATGTTGGCTACAGATGACATGGCACTTTCTTATTGTCAATAGTTGGCTATACTATTAAGTAATATTAACCATGTCCTTATACACCTAGAGGAGGGATTAAATCAGGATGACTTGCAAGGGGGCAGAGGAGATGTAAGAAATGGTTCATCGTAAGTCTTTCACCAGTACTGTAGTAAAAATTCATACATGGAAGATTCTAGACTAAACCATAAACGGATACACTTTTATTCATGTGCGATACTCCAATAGAGCAAGATCCTGCATGGAAGTCTCCACATGCTTAGACAGCGGATTACATTGAGCGAAGAATAATGATCAACATTTAACTTGATAATGCGTATTTTTTTAGAAGAACAGGGAGACTCCTCCCCGGTTCCATTATCAAATGAAACCCAAAGTGTCTTACATCAGCTCACTGAGAGGAGTAGTTCAAAGGAAGGACTGCGGCGAAAGCCACTCAAGTTTAACGACAAGCTTACAAAATCAAAAGCGGCAAAGACACGGGCCATAAGAGCCCACACACACACTACATGTTTTCTAAGTGCACTTGATAATGCGTATGTCCAGGTGAACCTCCTTGGACTCCTCGTGCACCGAGTCGACGGGTAAAGGATAGAACGGATGCCATGGGTTTTCCAAGTCCACATTGGCGGGATAGTCCCAGCTCCTCAGATTCCAAGTCTGTCCGATGAGGCCGGTTTCGCCGCCCACGTGACCCGGAGGGGTAGTGACATTGACCTTGCACCCGTACATCTGCCTCGTGTCAGTGTCAGCGTCAGCGGCGACGCCCCTAACGCACGCTACAAAGACGGGGCGGCGGCCTGCACGGGCCTCGCCGGTGCCCATGATGAAGAGGAAGACGCTGCCGTCCTCCTCCGAGACTAGCATGCGGCGGTGATCCTCCAGCGACTCCGACATGGTGAACCGGTAGCACGTGTCGTACTTGATGTTCTCCGCCAAGGGTCAGCAGTGACCGCTGCACGCATCCGTGAGGTGATGCACCATGTCCGCCGGCGAGCCACAAAATGTCACCGGGCACTCATAGCAGTGGACGAAGGGCTCCTTGGAGGCATCGACCAGGCCGTCCATGAAACGGGAGTGGCTGTAGGGGATGTTGCCCCAGTTGAATATGTGAGCAAGTTACTACGAGATTTAATCCGAATAAGCACAAAATAAATCATGACGGCTATAACAAAGATGAAACTAACCATGTGGACTAGCATAGTAGTAGGATACGGAGTAGAAACATGAACTCTACCACAATTTAGAATAGGAAGGACAAAAACACATACGGTGCAACGGGAGCAGCACCGTTGGCGTTGAGGTTGTCGCCCATGTCATTGAGGAAGAGGTTGCCGAGGTTGGGGAAGAAGTCGTCGTCAGTGAAGTCGTGGCTGCCAGCAGTCGCGAGAGTGCGCTCCCCAGATTTCAACAGCGCCCGCGAATGGAGCGCAGGAGGGAGTGGCTGTAGGGGACGTTGCGGCCGCCGAATGGAGCGCAGGAGTAGCACACGAAGCAGTAGATGGTGTCCTTACTAGTACTCCCTAGTATCTATCTATCTATATCTATATATATCTACTCTTATAGAAAACCGAGTTGGTGATGATGGTTTGCCTGCCATCTTGTAATATAGACCGTCCGATCTATATCTGACGGATATAAAGCCAACTATGACAATTTTACAAAAGATACTCGCACCTCTCTCCATATTTACAGATAAGGCCTTACCTCGTGCTCCTCCCTATGTCTCTATCTCTACAAGTACTTTTTTTTATAACAAATCGAATAGTGCTGCGCCGTCCGCTGCACGCCCGGCTGAACACGCCTCCTCGCCTCCATCATCACCAACTGAGTCTTTTATAGGAGTAGGAGTAGAGAAAAAACCGAGTTGGTGATGATGGTGTGTCGTGCAATGCACGGGCATCTTGCTATTTTTTTTGCATATAAGTCCAAACACCACGTAGACACGGTCTTTGAGCACGGTTCGTAGTCATTCCACGATCGGGCATCGAAGTTTGTAACTATTTTAGATTAGAAATATACTACTCCTCCGGTGCTAGTAGTAGAGCAGAGTCCTACTCTACTACTCTACTCTAGCAAGCTAGGGTATAGTACTGTAGTAGGTACTGTAGGGAGTACCAGTACTGTGATCACTCAAGCAAGTTGTCTGGCATTGATATGACCCTACACTGCTAGTATGTGTCTCATAAGTCAAGCGGCGTGCTGTAGTCATCATCACCTGTCCACTTCCCGCAGCACATATTCGCTTCTCCATCTTTGTCCGCACATAATCTCGTCCAAGCTTCCATCCCCGCTAAGGCGCCTCCCCCTCGTCCGAAACCCAAGCACTAACAACGGCAGAATCGAGCAGCGTCCGCCGAAAGAGTGGCTAGAATTCTCTCCCCACAGAGGTAATCAAGCTCATTGTTTCGCGTGTGGACAATCTCAGTACCATGCCGCTTGCCGCGTGCTCGTCGGGGCTATACCGTTTACTCAAAGCCCTCAGGCCGGAGCTTTTTAAGCCAGCTCCTTGCTTGCTGATGCCGCCCGATCTTCAGAAACGGCGTGTCACGCAGCATAACGATCGTAGGGTGGCGAGCATCAACCCCCTTCACTGCGATCCGATCCCCGTCAGCCTCAGCTACATTAACGGTATGTACTGGGTCGGCATGAACACGTCTTGGATGGTGCTCGTCGATGGTCGCGGCACCTGGATGCTCGTGGAGGTCTACACCCGGCGATTGATCCCCCTTCCTTCGATTAACACTGCACTGCTTTGGCACCGCGGCCCAGACTACTCGGAATCTTACAGTAGCCAACATGATACCAAGTTTGATTTGCTCAAGGTTGTAATCTGCCAAGTGCCCACAAGATCTGGGAATTATAAAGATTTCAGGCTAAATGCGTTCTTCAACCGCGGTCTCGCCTATCTGACAGGTCACTGCGGTAAGTGGATAAATCTGCACGTCCATCCCAGGATCATACATCCTCCATGGTTCTCTGATGCCATTGAACATAAGGGCTTCATTTACGCTGTCGACTCCTTCTATGGCTGGACGTATTTCTCACCTACTCCAGTCATCGCTACAAATGGCTGTTACATCAGTATGTTACTTTCCTATGATATCATGATGGCTTGCTTATATTACTGTCAACATTTACTGAAAAAATATTCATGCTCATAACATGTTGTTCTTAAGATTGACTAAATCAAGAGCCCTTTTTTATTTGATTCCAACTTGATATGATGTTGTAGGCCGCCTAGTGTCCCTACCCTTCCTAATCCCAGAACCTTTCAAAGAAAAGCGGCATGGCAGTTGCAGGTGGTTCCTGGCTCGATCAGACGACGACGAAAGATTGATGATCGTTCGCACGTATCAGACATGTTGTTTCGCGGAATACAATCACAGTCACTGCAAGGTCTTTCAGCAGGATCCCAGCTTCTCTAGGCCTTCAGGAATTTTTGACTGGAGGCTGTTAAGTAGCCTTGGCACACGCTCTCTGTTTGTCAGACTGAATTATCCGATTAACCAGGAGATAACCGACGGCAAGGATCATGATGGCAGCGCGGTTTCGTTCATCAGGCAAAACTGTGTGTACACAGCGTACCATGTGTCTCTATACACCATACCCTGGTATGTGCCGCCATGCTCTGCAGCCCAAAGTAGGAGAGAGGGTCGCAAGTATCAGACTTCGACCTGCTGGCTGGAGTTTCCCCCGCCAGGCACCCATCTGGTTCAAGCCGTCAGCCAATCTCCACAACTTAATAAATAGTAACGTCTAACTGAGCCAGTTAGTTAGATGCGTACACTTGGTGTAGTAGGATCTTTATTTAGTTTTATGCATACACTTGTTCTTTTTTGGTAGTCCTTTTGTAATGATGGCTGATATTTGGTTTGGAAGAGAGAGCTGCGTCTTCACTCTTCTGGCCTGCTTACTGCTTCTGTTGCACCCCCAGCCCTGGTTGCTGCTGCTGCTGTTTTCAATGTACAATCAGTAGTATATTCTGTCTGTTGGTTGAATATAAATGTGTTGTTAAAACGACAAACATAATGTTTTGGAAGTCGTTGCACGGTTCGATCCTTTAGTGCCCCATACCGTACGTGGCTCATACTATTTTTTGTATGGAACACATTTTCCACTTGTTGATAACATGCAGCCCACTGATGAAGGCCCAATAGAGAAGCCCATAATTAACTGGAAGGGATTCTCTCACATGAATCCGGCTCAGGTACATGCTCATGGTCCCCTAAACATAAGTAAGTAAATAAATAAATAAAGCTAAATGCTCATGCACCAGTTCTTTGGGAAAATAGGTAGCCCAGTATTTCTTTTTGAAGAATACCCAAGCTAGACCTACTTGTTTTCTTCGAATTACTGCGCTGCAAATCTTTCAAGACGAGCAAATTGGATATTAGTTTTTTTGAATTTTGTTCTTCACTGATATCTTATACCTATTTCATTGGATTTAACATGACATAGTACTAACTTATTTTTAAATTTGTTTTAGTATGGCTATTAATTTTTGAATTAAGAATATTTCATTCCCCAGCAAAAATTTCCCACATATTTAGTTAATTTTTTGACCTTGGTACTGACCAGGAAATGGCCGGCAATTCTAAAAATGGAAAACGGGCTGCAATAAATTCCATATGAATTAGAAAATGAGTAAAAATTATAAAAATAATAGCAAATGGGCTGTACACGCCACAGATTTCGAGGCTGACTTGTTTACGCAAGGCTTTGTCAGTGAACACACGATTCTAGCCGCCGTGCTTCTTCAATCTCTGATCTTCCTGCTCCAGCCGCCTAAACTAGCGCCGGCGGGACTGCCTGCTCCCTCCTCTTGTGGCCCGCTGTGATGCCGCGCAGGCTTCCCCAGCCTACCCTACTCCCTCCGCTGGCCTGGCCGCACGCAATCAAAATGCCTCCTTATTACGCGAAAAAAATGATTCCTCCCACAGACATCTGGGGCGCACCGGTTGGGAGGCTGACCTGTGGGCCTACTACGTTGACGCGTACGCAGGGTTTGTCAACTTAGTCAACAAACGATTCTAGCAGCAGTAACCATTGGATTTGAATCGAACGGTCCTGCTGCTTCTTCAATCGCTGCTCTTCTTGCACCAGCCGCCCAAACCAGCGCCGGGGAGACTGCCTGCTCCTGCCTCCAGTGGCCGGCTGTGCTGCCGTTGAGGCCTCATCGCCCCCTACTACTCCCACCGCTAGCCAGGCCCTGCGGCGACGACAGCCTCACACCGCAGCCGAACCAGTGAACCCTGGTACTCCTCTCCGCGTGGGCATCCACTGCCGCGTCTTCCCCGGCTCCACGTCGTCCCCTTCCTAGGCCTCGCCGTCGTCCACCGCCTTGGTGCTTTCGGCGCGGCGTGGTCAATGTGGTCAACGACATTCCATCGGAAGAGTACTGTACGTGTAGAGGCTGACAGCTGGGTCCATGGCCATAGCCCAATTTTTTTATGATTTGCCAAGTAAGTCGCTTTGCCAGGCCTGTTGGGCTGCAAATCTTTCAAGACGAGGAGAGCTTTCATTTGGCTGGCTAAGAAAATGGCCCATCAGTAATGAGAAATGGGCTGTACATTTTTAAAACACATCAAACCGGCAGTTAGTTTCAAATATCTTTTTTTTTCATTTTGAGATTTTAAATTACATTAATTTTTATGCGTGGAGAATTTGTTGGATTTTATATTGATATACATTTATTTTTAAAATCAGTTTGAATGTGAGTCGAAATTTTGGGATTAAAAACAATTCGGACCGCACCGAAATATGCAAAATTTCGTATAAGTTTTTAACCGTGGCCACAATATGGGCTGTAATGCTAACAAAAAGAATATGAGCTCCAAAAAAACCTTAAGAATTAGCAAATGGGCTGTAAATTATTAAAAATAATGGCAGATGGGCTGTATGCTGTTTTCCACAGATTTGAGGCTTTCCTAAAAAAAGGTTGACGCACAAGCAATGACTATTGGATGGCCATCCAACGGCCGTCGTGCTTCTTCAATCTCTGTTGTTCCTGCTCCAGCCGCTCAAACAAGCGCCGGCGGGACTGCCTGCTCCCTCCTCCCCGCGGCCGGCTCTGACAGCTCAGACCCACTAGTTATATCTTCGTATGCAAGGAAGTGCCTCCTTATTACGCACAAAAAAATGAATACTCCCCCTGTTAGTTGGGACCCAGTATAGTGGCAGGCTGACTTGTGGGCCTACTAAGTTGACGGGGACGGAGGGCTTTGTCAACTTAGTCAATATGCACGATTCTAGCTCCAGTGACCATACGATGTCCATCCAATGGCTGTAGTGCTTCTTCAACCTCTGGTCTTCTTGCTCCAGCCGCACAAACCAGCGCCGGTCGTGCCTCGTGCTCCTGCCTCCCGTGGCCGGCTGCGATGCGGCGGAGGCATCACCGCCTCCTACTACTCCCACCGCTGGCCAGGCCATCCCTCTACTCATCCACACCCCCTGTTATTCTGTGGCGACGGCAACCTCACACCGCAGCGAACCAGTGAACCCTCGTACTCCTCTACACGTGGGCATCCACTGTCACGTCTTCCCTGGTTCTGCGTCGTCCCCTTCCTAGGCCTCGCCGTCGTCCACCGCCCTGGTGCTCTCGGCGCGGCGTGGTCAACGTGGTCAAGGAGCAGCTTCCATCAGACGTGGACTGTACGTGGAGAGGCTGATAGCTGGGTCCACGGCCGCAGCAAGGAAGTGCCTCCTTATTACGCGCAAAATAATTATTCCTCCACCTGACAGCGGGGACCCACCGGACTGGCCACCATATTTAGCGAAAAAAACGTTTCCCCCCTGACTGCTGGGACCCACTAGCTACACCTTCGCACGCAAGGAAGTGCGTCCGGGCAAAAAAAAATGATTCGCCCCCCTAACTGCTGGGACCCACCAGCTACATCTTCGCACGCAAAGGAAGTGCGTCCGGGCAAAGAAAAAACGATTCGCCCCTCTGACTGCTGGGACCCACCAGCTACATTTTCGCACGCAAGGAACTGCCTGACAGTCGGGACCCACCTGGTCGAAGCGTACGTAGCGTTGTCATTCTGGTCGCGAACTTGTACGTACATATATACTGATCGATGTAGAGGTGCGCACGTAGCATGTACACGTACGTACAACGGCCAGGGTGCAAGAAAGAAAATACGGCCACGTATGTGTACATACGGGCGGGGTCTCGAACGCCTAGTCGCGCATAAGTACGGAGAGGGCTCGTGTTCATGGGGAGGCAACGGAATGCGTCGTGTTCATGGGGAGGCAACGGAATGCGTTGTGTTCATGGGGAGGCAACGGAATGCGTCGTGTTCATGGGGAGGCAACGGAATGCGTCGTGTTCATCGGGAGGCAACGGAACGCGTGGGAGCCAATCGGCTTGGACGGAACAGGCGATGGAAACGAGGTCTGGCGTACCGCAGAACGGAGGAAACGGACCTCCTACGGTCGAAATGGGGTCCTGTTGATCGGGAGGGGTGTGGCGTACCGCAAAACGGAGGAAACGGACCTCCTACGGTCGAAGCGGGGGTCCTGTTGATCGGGAGGGGTGTGGCGTACCGCAAAACGGACGAAACGTACTTGTGTTGGAGCGCTACCAGTCGAAACGGGAGGGGGAGGGAGGGGTGTGGCGTACCGCAAAACGGGACTCCACGGGATACTGTTCATCTCCACCGTCGACCTCCTCCAGCCTCCACGGGCTACCGTCGACCTCCTCCAGCCTCCACGGGCTCCTGTTCATCCAGCCTCCACCGCGCGCTACTCCACCGGCTACTGTTCAACCACCCCTCCACGGGCACCCCTCCACAGTCTACTGTTCATCCAGCCCTCCACACCACGGGGTCCTGTTCAACCACCCCTCCACGGCCACCCCTTCACCGTCTACTGTTCATCCAGCCCTCCACACCACGGGTTCCTGTTCATCCAAAGGCAACGCCATCACTCACTGTTCATCCACCCCCCCCCTCAACGCTCATTGTTCATCCCAGAGGCAGCATCGATCGGCTTCAGTTAACAGCAGTAGCGAAGGAATCGCTCCATCGGATTCAGTTAACAGCCATCGATCGATCGCTCGGGTTCAGTAATGCGTAGCCTGCAGTGCGATCGCTCGGATTCAGTTAGAGCCCAACGCCTCGCTCGGCTTCAGTTAGAGCCAACGCCTCGCACGCACGTGCGTACGTACGAGAGAAACGCGCATCGCTCCGCCCCCGACCTCCCACCGTAACCGGCAACTCCCCAAAATTTTCCTCCCCCTCGCTTCTATCACGGTTTTTTCCGTCATGGACGGCCCAAAGAATGTCATGCAGCTGCGTCTCCGGCCCGCCCAGGACGAAAAGCCCATTTTCTGTCATGATTTTTTGTCATAGAAGTAGGAGCCCACCACATCTATGATGATACTGGGTTTTGTCACAATTATCGTCATAGAAGTGTCATATGTATGACAGAAAAAAAATTTCGTTCGGCCCAAAATGTCACGGATGTGTCTTTTTTTGTAGTGATAGGGTTTTCCCTAGCAGTGGCGGTTTATCCTCATACCTTCACCACCAGCTGTGTGGATTTGATCCTTGCCACAGTATTTTTTCTTCATGACACCTTTTCAAGTTCGTTGGTGATGTGGTTGGTGGGGCCACTGTCGACGTACTAGTTGGTGTCGACCCCGTAGGAGCCATCCGTAGTAGCAGCAACTTTGTCCTCATCTTTGGAGGAGTCGCCATCGTCGTCGTAGCGGTACCAGCAATCTTTGGCCGTATGCCCTGGCTTACCACAGATTTGGCAGCGAGGTGCATCCGGACGTGATCTCGTGGAACCACCGCGGCGGCCCCTGTTGTTGCCAGAAGAGGGCGTTCCGCCGCCGCGAGTGTTGGAGCTGCTGTTGCCGTGTCCCCCGCTAGAGGTCTTGCCCCTGTTGCAAGGTGGTCTGCGCTGATGAGAGGAGCCGCCGCTGCGGCCACGGTAGGCAGCGTTGGCAGACGACTTGAAGCCGCTCGAGGACTGGAAGAGCGCTACGCGTTGATCAAAATTGCTCATCATGGAGAAGAGCTCATCGAGGGAGACCGGCGTGATGCAGGCGTCGAGGGCAGACACCAGGGGCTGGTAGTCCATGTCCGGCCCATGGAGGATGTAGGAGACAAGCTCGTCGTCTTGCAGAGGCTTGCCGGCCGCGGCGAGTTCTACAGTAAATGAAACCTCCCATCCAAAGACACGTACACGCAAGGCAAGCTGCATGCAAAGGCAAAACCAGAAAAATCGTAACTGCCGAGGACCCGGAATCGGATCCTCTAACATCCTCAAGGGATATCACCTAAGCCAACCGTGACATCCCTTCTTCACGTCCATATGGTTAAGCCTAAAATGATTATCATTAATTTGCAAATTATAAATCTACTGTATACATTTACAAAACTTACATACAAACAAAATTATAATGCAATAAATTTTTATTTATTTATTTTTGTACCTGCTACAGTAAATCCACACAGTAGATGCTACGGTAACCCTGACATCCCTTATTCGCTTTACACACGTATTTTACTGTAGCTTCATGACATCCCTCGAGGATGTTAGAGGATCCGCTTGCCGAGGATCCGACACATGCAACACCGTAAATCAATAGACGTGGTCAACTCGATCGCATGCACAAACCAACACACATCCAGATCTCCAGTGGTAATTGGAACGCACACACGAAACCTTACCAGGTTATCCATCTATTGCTATAACCTCTGAATGGAGGCAGCACTAGACAAGAGAAGTATGGATCTGATCCGGCTAGTCGCATTTTTTTACTTGAGCTGGGCTCAACTTGCTGAAAAGCTATCGGGTACCCACTGTCTGTAGCACACTTCCTAATCAAATGATTAAAAATACAACAAGTGGCCTAAGCTACCGGCCTAAGCAATGTTTGATAAGAAGCAAGTGCCCATCCATACATGTTTCGATGTCACTCGATCAAAGAGTGGTTGTTGGCATGAGGGAGTATTGATTCTGCAAACATGAAAACAGTCACAAAAATAATGCACTTGGTTTGTGTTGAGTTTTTTTTTTCAGGGATTGGTTTGTGTTGAGTTGTTAACCTAAAGGTTCGGCAGTTTGAATCTCCTTTAGCTAGTTTGAATTACATGGATTACCCTATTAAATTTGTTTTAAAGAAGATGAACAAAATGTTAGGCACGTCACCTTACCTGCTTCTCTTACATTATTTGCGATCACCATCACTGGTCCTTCATGATTTCCAAGCACCTTCGCTCGAGTTCTGAAAGGTGAAAGCTACTTCAAAGAATATGAACAAAATGGTAGGTCATGTTACCTGCTTTTCTTTCCATGTTTCCCGTCACCATCACTGGCCCGTTTTTATGCGATTTCCAAGAAGCAACGCTCGAGCTCTGAAAGTTATGACAAAGAATGAAATATGAACTCATATGTCATTGATTTACAGGAAACCTACCACAGTATACATATAGAATTGCAAATGGGAAATATATATGATGTTCATCAAAGGAGCAGCAATGAAGATGGCATACACATTGTGAAAAACAGAGGAAGTGGGGCGATAAGACAGATTATGACAAATTGTAGCAGATTGGGACTGAAGATAGGTAACGTTACCTGCTTATCTTTCTATTCCGTCACCAACAGTGGCTTTTCCAAGAATAATATCCCTGCATGAACATAGGTGAGAGGTTAACTAACTGCCTCAAAGGCATAATCAGCATGTTTCATCTTCCTCAAAAAGAAGGAAGAACAATTGCATCTGAATCGGATGGTTTTTCCACCCTCTTGTTGACAAATTGCATCAATGGTTATACATGGAACAAATTGCCTGAACATAGATAGATAGGTTAACTGACTGCACCAGGCATGCTGAAGCCAGCAAACTCTGCTAAGGTAATGGTTCTGAAGCCAACAAACTCTGTTAAGGTAATGGTTCTTCCACTGCCACCAACACTAGCCTCTCACAATACATGGAGCCAAGTGCGGGACAATACTAATCTGACCTGACCATAGCCATCTGATCCAGCTAGCTGCGTGTTTTAACTTGAGCTGAGCTCAACATGCTGAAAAAAGTAACATGTACCCAGTGTTCTGTAGCGCACCCACTAATGACTAATCAAATGATTATAAATACAACAAGTGGCCCAAGCTGCCGGCCTAAGCTATAGTTAATAGGAAGCAAGACCCGATTTGTTCATGTTTGGGTGTTACTCGATCGGTGGTTAATTGAAACTGGTGGTTCTGAAAAAATCGAGACCAGCCACAAAACAGAAAGTCTTGGTTTGAGTTAACCTGAAGGCTCACCAGTTTGAATCTCATTAAGTTGCATACCGTGTAGGACCTGGTGGTAGCACATCAAAAGCAAGAGAATGAGTGATGTTTGTTGTCAAGAATATAAACAAAATGGTCACCTTATCCTTACCTGCTTCCTTTTTCTTACGTTTCCGTCACCATCACTTCTGGCCATAATTTCGGCATACATGGAAAGAGGACCAGTACGCGGACTATCTTAAGTAGCTTGTTGTGGAACGGAGATGAGCTGCTGGCTCCACTGTCTTCTCCATATGCCATTTCTGACCAATATGAGTAAGCTTGCGCTCATCATTCGAGGAACTGCACTACTCCTTTGCCTACTCATCTCCCAAGCAACATCCACTTCCCATGGTCAACCTCAAGTGAGCGTCTCAGGAGCCTGCATCAGCAGCGAGCGAGATGCGCTCCTGTCCTTCAAGGGAAGCCTCCTCGACCCTGCTGGCCATCTCTCGTCATGGCGCCATGGCGACGACTGTTGTCAATGGAAGGGTGTTTGGTGCAGCAACCGAACTGGCCATGTGATCAAGCTCAACCTCCGCAACAACGACGTAGATACCAACGGCTATCCGAACATGAGAAGATCATTGAGCTTGTCGGCAGGAGAGATGAGCTCCTCTTTGGCTACTTTGCAACACCTGAGGTATCTTGATCTGAGTGGTAATGATTTCAACACCACAAGCATACCTGTTTTCATGGGTTCCCTTGGCAACTTAAGGTATCTCAACCTCTCGTGGGCATTTTTCTGTGGGATGATACCTTCCCAACTTGGAAATCTCTCCAAGTTGCAATATCTTGATGTCAGTGGTAATTTTGGAGGTCTTCTAAATCAAAAAAAAATTCGAGGTCTTCAAGTAGTGGATCTTGCATGGTTGCCACGCCTCTCTTTGTTGACTCATCTTGACATGAGCTTTGTGGATCTTAGTTGTGTGAGGGACTGGTTTCACACGGTTAACATGCTTCCTTCTCTTGAAGTGCTTCGTTTGCCCGGATGTGGCCTTAATAGTACCATGTCTGCTAGTAGTTTACACTCCAAGTCCAACCTCACACATCTCGAGGTCCTTGATATTTCTGATAACTACTTCTTTGGCACTTCATTCAAGCACAACTGGTTTTGGAACCTTACAAGCCTCAAGGAGCTCAACCTCTTTGGTTGCGGCTGGAATGGGTCCATTCCCAATGAACTGAGAAACATGAAGTCCCTTCAGGTCTTAAACTTGGGTTGGAACACTCTTGAGGGTTTGCTACCAACCAATTTAGAAGATCTGTGTGATCTGAAAGTACTGATATTGGACGCTAACAACATTAATGCAAACATGGGTGAGTTCATGGATCGATTCCCAAGGTGCTCATGGAATACATTGCAAGAGTTGTCAGTACAGTATACAAATATGACCGGAAATCTACCCGTTTGGATTGGGAACATGACAAATCTCAGTGTTCTTCAAGCATCTTCCAACATGTTGACTGACCCTCTACCCGTAGGAGTTCGAGCACTTGGTAATTTGGAGTTTGTGGACCTCAGCTACAATAACTTCAATGGTGTGCTCTTGAAAAAACATTTTGCAAGTTTGGGTAATTTGAAGCATTTAGACCTCAGCTATAATAAATTAAATAGTGTGCTCACAGAGGAGGATTTTGCAGGACTATTGAATTTAGAGTATCTAGACTTGTCATACAACTCTTTGAAATTAGCTATCAACCAAAAATGGGTTCCTCCATTTAGATTGAAGTTTGCTGGTTTTCGTTCATGCCATCTTGGACCTCATTTTCCAGAGTGGCTCAAATGGCAATCTGACATTGATGTTCTTGTTCTTGGAAATTCAAACCTGGATGATGTTATTCCCGATTGGTTCTGGGTGACATTTTCCCAAGCTTCATTCTTACATGCAGCAGGAAACAAGTTGCATGGCTCATTACCAGAAAATTTACAACACATGGCAGCTGACCGTATATACCTTGGGTCCAACAAGCTTACAGGTCAAGTCCCATTGCTCCCAATAAACATATCCCGCCTGAACCTGTCCTCGAACTCTTTCTCAGGGTCATTGCCATCAAACCTCAAAGCTCCACTTTTGGAAGAGTTATTGCTTGCAAATAATAAAATTAGAGGCATGGTCCCATCATCTATATGCCAATTGACTAGTTTGAAACGGTTGGACTTATCAGGAAACAAGTTAACAGGAGATGTTATGCCATGCTTCATGGACTCAGGTGCAAACTCTGCAAATCAGTTTGGCTCCCATATGTTAAGTTTAGCCTTGAACAACAACGATCTCTTTGGTGAATTCCCAAAATTTCTTCAAAGTGCGTCACAGTTAAAATTCCTCGATCTTTCATACAATAGGTTTTCTGGAGGATTACCAAAGTGGTTACCCGAGAAAATGCCACAACTGCAGATCTTGAGGTTGAGGTCCAATATGTTCAGCGGCCATATTCCGGACAATCTCACTTGCATTGTTAGCCTTCATCATTTGGACATATCTGGGAACAATATATCAGGAAACATACCATGGTCACTATCAGACTTGAAAGCAATGACGACAGTAATATCTGAGCGCACTGCAGAGTATTACAACTTCGAAGAGAGCATACTACTAATCACGAAAGACCAAAAGCGGGACTATAACTTCCAAATCTACAAGCTATTGGTGAATCTTGATTTGTCAAGCAATAGTTTAATAGGACATATTCCAGAGGGGATAAGTTTACTAATTGGGCTCACCAATTTGAATTTATCAAGGAACCAGTTGATGGGAGAAATCCCAAATCAGATCGGTGATTTAAAGCATTTGGAGTCCCTGGACCTATCGTACAATTTGTTATCAGGTGCCATCCCATCAAGCTTGTCATCTCTTACTTCTTTGAGCCACTTGAACTTGTCATACAACAATTTATCAGGTGCAATACCATCCGGACCACAACTACAAACTCTTGACAACCAGATGTATATATACAGCGGCAACCCTGGTCTTTGTGGTCCTCCTCTCTCCAGGAAGTGTTCAGCAAATGATGCACAACAAAGCGGCCTTGAAGATATGAACCTTATGTCATCAGTTTACCTTGGCACGAGCGTAGGATTCGTGGTGGGTCTTTGGATAGTGTTCTGCACCATGTTAATAAAGAGAACCTGGAGGGCCGCCTACTTCCAATTTATTGATATGATACATGACAAGGTTTATGTGCAAGTGGCTGTGAGGTGGGCTCGCCTGATGAAAAATGCTCAAGACGATGCACCATGAACAAGAAGTGCCCAATTTCACTGCGAATGAATTGTTCAAGACTTGCATTTAAATATATTTATTTGGTTTTCTGTACTTTTGTACTGTATCTGTATTTGTAGGTTTTTCCATAAAGATACGGGATGTATCATGATATGTATTTGTAGCTTTAAGTGGATATTTGCTGTGTTGTAAACTTGTAATGCAATTTGTATGTTTCTACCCTACCAAATGAAGCGTGCAGGCATATATTGTTGGATTATTTAAGCTGAAGTCGGGAAAATTATTTGTACTGCAAGGAGAAACATATACAATCCATAAAAGATTAGTCGCGGCATATTCCTATTTCATCACATTGGATGTACTTTGATTTTAAATGAACTATTGATGTGTTGAAGTTGCCATCTTGCTTCTCTGCAAGTCTTGCGGTTGCAATGATGGTAGGATCATATGGAGGCCGACTGAACGTATGTTCAGTTTACACCTATGGAACTGGTGGATTCAGAAGAAAAGAATGCTCGTCCCTGAGGCCTCAACTATGTAATGGTCACACAGACGACGCTGCCGACCTTGGCCTCGTCGATCTGACTCTGAAGCAAACTCGCGGGCATGAACTGTCCGCCTTCTTTTGCCGACGGTCTTCCATCCAATTAGCATCGAAACATCTCATACATTCAGAAGAAGAACTGACATTGCCATGATGTCACAAGAAAGAAGAGAGCGGAGTTGAGGTCGCCTGTTTATATGTTCAGTTTACACCCATGTTGTTCGCAAAAAACAAATCAGGTATTCAGTTGAGAGGAGACTAAAGTGTTGATTAATCCAAGTATTCACCAGTCCGGCAACCTCAAAAATTAATTAACTGAGCGAGGTGAGATTAGCAAGCTCAGCATGGTTAAGTCGTCTCTGCTCTGTAGTCTGTACAACACTAAATATTCAGAAATTTCAGTTTCTTTAACTTGGCACAATTCTGAACCCCTTTTAGTAAAAAGAATTTGGTTGGTGTCACCAACTGACAACATCTGCAAACCCAGCCACATCAGCTGAGAATTTGATATGTGCAGGTGGAAGGGAGAATAGCTAGCCGGCCCTGTGCGTCATTCACAGTGTTTACTGCATGACAGATTCAGCTGCGTCAAGGCTGTTGTGCATAATATGTTATCCTCGATAATGTGTTTGATGTCAGCTATTTAGAGAAGAAGTGTTTGTGACGGTTCAAATTGCCAAGGTGTGCTGCAACAGTGTTTGACAGGAATGGTGTCAGCGTTGCCCGAAGCCGGAGTGAAATAGGAGCCAAGTGCTCCTACATTTGTATTGGTTCCAGTCAGGTTGCTTTGTCCAGTTAGTAGTATGTACAGTATGTTTGTAATCGACTAGCCATGAGTAATGCAGAGGAGCAACTGGTTTCTGCATTGGGCCTGTCCAGTTAGTAGTATATATGTTGTTCTGTGAGATTTTTAAGCCAATTTGCAGAGTGTTTTGTGAGAGTTTGAAGATCAACTAACTGATTTTTGGCATCCACTGTCACCTCTGATGAAACTGAAAATCAGATTCCATGTATCCATCCATCCGTTGTTCATGCCGGCACATGCAGCAGCACGAATGAACGAAATGGGTCCGGTTTGTCCGTGAGGGCCCAATGCTGCCGTGTTGCTGCGTACGACCGAGTAAACAAAAAACCCACTTCACCCCAGACGTCCCTGTGCTCAATAGATGATGTTTCACCACTATGCAAGGATGATGTTTGATTTGAAATTGTCTGGTGATGTGTTCAAGTTGGCATCTTGGTTGTTTGCAAGTCTTAGACTTGTACATGATGTTTGGATTGGATCATATGGTGTGGACTCAATCTATGTCCAGATTACAACGATTAAACTGGATTCAGAAGGAAAAAAATGCTCGTCCCTGACATGTTCTTACAGAGTTGATTCACAAGATCTGCATTTTGCATTTCATACTGTTGTACTACTAATTACTGCATTTTGCAACATCTTCTTAGAGAGTTGATTTCACACCAAGTCCAACCTGTTGTGCTGTACGTTTTGCCTTCCACGCTGGGTAATATTCTCCAGACCTCTCGCTTTGGTCGTTTGTGTTATGAATAAATTA
>NC_041393.1:776376837-776378586 GCF_002162155.2 Triticum dicoccoides
GCAAGGACAAAAAAAACTGAACCAACTTCAGCAAACCAGAACTTGTAGCCTGCAAGCAATTTATCAGGTTCGAGCATCTAGCAGCCGAGCACTTAGGGGCGTGTTTGGTTGCTGTTTGCAACAGTAGTTGCATTGCATGTCCATCTTTAAACAGTCTGGTTGCTGAAATACAGCCTCATATGCAGCAGATGCAATCTGTTTGGTTGCCTGCATCGCATCGAGAGGCACTTACCCCCCTGCTGTTTGGTTGCCCGCATTTGTGCTTAGGATGTGAGCAGATGCAAACTTCAGCTGTTTGGTTGCAAATAACGTTTGTGTTCTGCTCACCTCATTCAAATATGGTGGCCTTACCACCACACATGATCAGCACAACAGCAACAGCACAACAACAAGATCAAACAAAGCAAGCAATGTAATGACAGCAAACTTAACATAGCAAACTACTTAACTAGATAGCATAAGTCTAGATTAAGAGCAGGGGCATCCTCCTTCCCTACTCCGTTCCAGGGTGCTGCTCCTGGCCAAAATATGAACAAGTTCCCAGCACAAGTCTCGCCACACACCATAAAAGTTCTCCAGTAACACCTTAATTAACTTAACTACATAGCCTGCTCGATGCCACCAAGGCAGTTGTGCCTGCTGCAACGATACCTCCACATCACCGACGAGTCGTGGTTGTAGATCTGAACCTTCAGTCCGAGTCCTGAGATGCGCACAACGACGAGGTCGCCGGGGACGATGTGGTGGCGGCGGCAGAAGTAGTTCCACCCCCGGCCAAGCACCATGTGGCCCTCGAAGTTCTGGACCTGCACCCAGAACACGCACCGCTTGTTGGCCGAGAGCCTGACCACGCGCGGGAGTCGCTTGATGACCAGCCAGGTGTTCATCACCTCCACGAACTTGGGAGGGACGACGAGCATGGCGAGGTCCTCGTTGTCCTTGATCTGCTGGTAGAATCTCATCGGCTCCCTGGCTCCCTCCTCGTGGCTCTGCCTCGGAGATCGTCCCCTTGAACGAGGCACACTCATGAAGGCGATCCTGCCAGGCAGGTCCACTGTCCTGAGCCACCTGTTCATGAGGATGAAATCCTCGGCGCGCTTAGCTCCGGCCACCACCTGAGCTCCTCCACCCGCCACATCCCAGTCAGTCTTCAGTATCTTGTCAGGCAACATGACAAGTATTAGTACCAAACAAAGTAAGCAAGCAAGCAAGCAAATGCCACTGATCAGTGGACTTGCCCAACAGCAAGTGTCACTGATCAGTGCCATGTGCTCATGGCCAAATGGCAATGATCAGTGGACTTGCCCAACAACAAGTGTCACTGATCAGTGCCATGTGCTCATGGCCAAATGGCAATGATCAGTGGCACTTGGAGTTGGGAAAGAGCACTAATCTACTTGCTGTAGTGCAAATGACACTGATCAATGACACTGATCAGTGAATTGCCCAATAGCAAGTGCCATTGATAAGTGGCATTTTGCCCAACAACAAGTATCATTGATAAGTGGCATTTGCCTAGGGGCAAATGCCACTTATCAATGACACTTGTTGTTGGGCAAGTCACCGATCAGTAGCATCTTCTTTGCTGCAACTGGCACTGATCATTACACTATCCTAAACAAGAAAACATCTAAAAATAGCAACAGCAAGTGCCAATAGCACCCATGTGCAGCCATGCAGATTTGGGACCATCCTAAAATGGTCCTACTCAACGGCGGAGCTACATGCATTCCTGGGGTGGCCACTGCC
>NC_041393.1:776378916-776384609 GCF_002162155.2 Triticum dicoccoides
CTGAGATCTTCTGCTAGCTCCGCCACTGGTCCTACTACATGCACGTATAACATCCAATGATGGCACAAACCCTAGCTTCAACATGCAACATGAAACAAGGACATGATCCTAACATGAACATGCCATCAGTCAACATGATTCTAGCATTCATCACTCAACATGAACATTATGCCATCAGTATAACATTCATCAGTCAACATGAACATGATTCTAGCATGAACACATCTACTAGCATGTAGC
This sequence comes from Triticum dicoccoides, assembly GCF_002162155.2. Taxonomy (NCBI): domain Eukaryota; kingdom Viridiplantae; phylum Streptophyta; class Magnoliopsida; order Poales; family Poaceae; genus Triticum; species Triticum dicoccoides. The sequence goes on from NC_041393.1 coordinate 776,379,157, forward strand.
ACAAATCTTAAGACACACAAGCAGTAGCACAAGAAAATTATCCTAGCACACACACTGTACAAAACAAGAACAAATCAGTCCGATTGGATTCGATTGGGATCGCATCCAATCGGATCTGCTAGAATCCTATCAATCCTAGCACATGCCTAAGAAATTAACCGCTAATCTACATCTAGGAGCAAGCTTTGAGCGGATTTGACTCTAAATAAGGAAGATACATTCAGATAGACACTTGTACACGGCTTCATAACCCTGATTACATGCCCATTCATGGTTTCTATTGTTATGCCTTCCTGTACATGGTTGTTTTTTATGGGTATAGTCCTTCACTGTTATAGTGCAAAACCATTTCATAAGTCCATGACGATGTCAAATTTGTTTTGACTTCTGACAATTTTTTTTTCAGGTTGATCTTTGTCTTGAAGCTGCAAGTTTAGCCCTGAAAGAAATGTCAGTCTCAGAATAAGGTTCTTCAACAGGCAAGTTTGGGACAACTTCTATTGCGTGGGTTAACTAGACATTGGACAAGATTTTGTTGAAAGACGTGCTTTTTTTTGCAGTATGTGCCTGTGATTGACATGTTTAACCTTTTGCAGTCATTCTTTGCACCAGTGGTTTAATTCCGTGGCTGCTACGAAAAAGAGCTGAAATGCTAGAGCACAAGGATGTAGCGCCAAATAGTCAGCATTCCTCTCCTGTTTCCACCAGTGATAGGCAGGCAACATCAGTACTTCTTCATGGTGGTATCATTATCTCACCAAGTTTTGCAAGGTAGAAATTATATCATCTGTATTGGCATCCTTACACGTTATATCCGAACCCCACCTGCCACGGCCGGACTTGGTTGGACTCTCAATCATTTTGCTCCATATGTAGTCCGTATTGGAATCTCTAAAAAGGCATATTTAGGAACGGAGGCACCGAAAATTAGTGCTATGAAGTGTATGTGGTAATATATGTGCTCAATTAATTGTCTTACAAGTTAAGTGCTCCACCTCTCAAACCTCCGTTCATTCATCTCCGTTGGATCATCACACCGAGTCGTAGTATTTGCATACCTAGCTAGCTATTTTTCCTTAGTTGCTTTGTACAGCCAGATCCAGCTCACTAGCAGCGCGGCTTCCTATGCCTTGTTTTATTTCTAACAAGTGCATATATTTACCCCCCGGGCGTCGTTTCTTCAAAATTGCATGTGGATGGAGCAACGACCGATGTGCATACGAACTAAGCTAATAATTCAACCTGACAGCCCATGTTATGTACTTTAGTTAATTAGCTCCGTCCAACATTGATGTCTGCTAACGTTCGAGTGCACTAGATTATGTATGACGAGATGCGAGCTTTTCTTTTCCGGCACACTGTCTCGAGCTGGTCCCTTGCAGCTACGAGAACTAAGAGAAAGATGCTCCTTGAGAAAGATACTTGAAATACGAGCACACAGAGTAAACTATTTGGCTAGCTAGCATACAATTTTGCGCAGATCTAGAGAAAGTTTGCATGCGCTATCTGAAAATAGGTTCGTAAACATGACCTAGGGGTCATGATACATCTACCAGCTGTCAAGATTCCCAAAGGCCATAGGTTATAGGGGATGAAAATGTGAGAAAGCTTTTATGATGTGCCATAACATGTTCGTAACCATGACCAGAGGAGGGTCATGAGTCGGATAAATTGTCTATATATGTAGTATGAACCCATAAACATTGGCTATATGACCCACATAATAAACAACCAAAAATGAAAAACGTTTACCAAGTTCGCCATGAACTAGTACATGCCTTTGCCTTGAATTGTTCTATTGTTTGCTTGGACCCTGAACCAGAGATAAATTATCATGGAGAGATCAGCCCAAATGCCAAAAAAGAAACCGCAAACTGCATTTTTGACATAATGTTGTTCACAAATTGCAGTATCTTGTTCAGTTTATTGCTTTGTAGAATATTTTCTCTTTATGAAAGGAAGAAAGGAAAGGCTAGGTCTCCTTAAATTTGCTCTGGCTTGAAACATAAACCACGTGCACACTGTTCTCTTACATGCTAGGTACCTTAATGCTATGTGGCTTTTCTTTTCTTGGCTAAGTTTGAGATCCAGTAGCTAATGTTGCTTTTCGGTCTCCAGGATGCTGCCAATGATGTATGCTGAATATTTTGTCAAGACCTCCGATGGTTCAATATTTGACTTCAAACTCCATCATGCATTTGATGCCTCGTGAATTTGTAATGTAAGTTGTTGATTTTGTACTCTTCTTTATCTGAATTGTGGTTCTCATGGATGACTCTGCAAAACATGAGTTGGGCTACGTTTATAATATGCCTTTGTTTTATTTCAGACAAGTGCATATATTTATCTCCTGCGCGTCGTTTGTGCAGAACCGCATGTGGATGGATCAACTACCGATGTGCATACAAGCTAAGCTAAACAATCCAACCTTACAGCCCACGTTATGTACTTTAGTTAATTAGCTCCGTCCAACGTCGCTGTCTGCTAACGTTCGAGTGTACTATAATCTAAGTTCCTGCCTGCCCCAAGGTTGAGTAATAAACTGGACCTAGCTACAAGATCTCAAGGAAAAGTACACTTGCATTTGTTGCTAGTACTGTAGTAGCTGCCTGCCTAATTACTAATTAATCTGGATCCAAATGGTCTGCTGTGTTAGAGTGTGATTTATGTTCATGTACGTTCAACTAGATCCATAGCTACCACCGCGTTAGCCCCACATCTGTATTTTACCTGCTATCCCACCGCTTCAATTATCATGCCTGGCAATGGCGTGGTCAAGGGAGGCGGAGCGGGGGTACTCTCAGGAATACCGGCAAAAAGGGCAGGGGGAGTGGCGGTTAATTTTTTAACAATACTTATAGTAATGTTACATATTCGAATGCTTCAACTAGTATGATTCCCTGAACATTCATGGTCTCTGTTGCTATGCCTTCATGTGTGTGTTTATACGCCCATGCAGGGTTTCTTTTATGGGTCTATTGGTCTAGTCCTTCACTGTTTGTTGTGTAGAATCAATTGATAAGTCCATGATGAGGTGACAAGTACTTTTTTTCCAGGTTGGGTTTTTCCTTGAAGATGCAAGTTTAGTTCTCAAAGAAATGTCACCCTCGGAATATGATCCTTCAGCAGGCAAGTTTGGGACAACTTTATTGCACTGGTTCACTAGACATTGGTAAATATTTTGTTAAAGAGACTATTAGGAAGTACTACCTCCGTCCGGGTTTATTGGTTCCCATTGTATTTCGTGCCAAATTTTGACCGTAGATTAAACTAACAAAGTGTTTATGCATGTCATCAAATATTATATTTTTGAAAACTATGTTCAAATACGAATTCAATGAGATAATTTTTCTTGACATGCATTACCATTTTGTTAGTTAAATCTTTAGTCAAAGTTTGGCACAAACTACAAAGAGGACCTATAAACCAGGACGGAGGTAGTATTAGTATTGGTCTAGAAGTACTTATTAGACTATGTTTACTTTCCTTCCATCTCAAGTCTTGTGTAATATATATATGCCCCTTGGGCATTCAATAGAGATAAGTTGCATTCCTAACATAGTCCTTTGATTGACATGTTTTATATTGGGTTTTGCAGCCATTCTTTGCACCAGTGGTTTATTTGCATGTGTTGCTGCTGGTGGCTATGAAAAAAAGCGGAAACGCTACAAGCCTTCGACAAAGGAAGGTATCTCAGCTGCTGTAGCATAAGGAGGTAGAGCGGACCGGGGTCAGTTCTTTTGGTAGCTTAAAAAATAAGCCGCCTCCTCCCCAGCTTATCCCATAAGCCGCCTCTCTTATTCATTGGGGCTTCTGAATTAGTGGTGAGATAACTAATTTAGAAGTCTCAACAAACTTGAGGACGGGCTTATTTTTTAAGCTGGGGAGAGACAACTTATTTTTGAAGCCGCTCAAAAGAACTGGCCTCTAATACTCAACTTTCCTCTCCTGTTACTATGTTAAGATAGAGCGGGCCATCAATCGCGCATGCTGATCGTAGCTAGGCTCACAAGTTGAAGCCATACTAGGTACCTTACCTTATCTAATTATTACTCCCTCTGTCCCATAATGTAAGATATTTTTTGACACTGTCAAAAACGTCTTACATTATGGGATAGAGGGAGTATACAACAGGTGCCAACCTAATTATGATGTAAATTGTTATGTATTCAAAAAAGGTAATGTTACTTCCTGCCTGCCCTGAAGGTAGAGTAATAAATTAACTAGACCTATCTAATCTCAAGGAAAGCACCATGCATCTCTCATCAACAAGTTGCCTACCTAATTATGATGTAAATGTTTATGTATTCAAACAAGACTTGCAGGCTGGACGAGCAAGTCGTTCGTTCTTGTTAACAATGCAGCAGTTGCATGAACTAGCTAGTAAATGATTTGTCCTGTAGCCTAAGAGCTAGCTAGACAAGACCGTCACATATGGGTGGAGGAGTTGATCAATCCTTGCCAGTTCATTGAATCAGCACCGCGCAAAGACTGCAGTGGATGTGGACAGATGGATAAGAACGAGGCAGGGTGATGCATGCTAGATTAATTTACCGAAAAAGGGTTTTCCCCCGCTTTATATTATAAAGCACCGGACACACGATCACAGGGTAACTGCCGGGGCGAACGGCACAACAAGCCCAAAAGGGAAAAAGAAGAAATAAAAGCCAACAACGGCAGCTCGGCAAGCACAAATGATCCGCCACCGCTGCGCCCTCCACCTTCGTCCCACCACACGCCATGGCACCGGCCCGCCGCATACCAAGCAGCACCTCCAAGAAGGAATGCGACGCCAACGACGCTGCTGCCCGGACGAGTCCTAGGGTTTCCCCCGGTATACGGAGGGGAGCGGGTGATGGGTAGCGCCGACGCCCTTCAAGAAGGAATGATGGCACCCTCAGGTGTCACCGCGTCGGAGCCGGAAGAACCGGCAAAGATTTCTCCCACATCCCCAAGCACCGCTACCCACTCGAACCGGGGCCATCCAACCATCAAGCCACCCGCAAGCACGCGCCACCACGGTCTTGGACACATCCACGCCGCCCTGCTGCGAACACCACCACGAGGCCAAGGAGGCCGGAAAGAAGCGCCAAGCGACGGGAGGAACCACACCGAAGCCAAGCGGGAGGGAACCACCTCCCCCGCCGACGTGCGGGAGGCCCGAGCCCCCGGCGACGTCGTGGTCGCCGACCGGACGTGGCAGCAGGGCACACCGGGCCACCCCTGGCCCGGCCAGGTCCACATCGGACCCGCAAAGCCCCGCCGGCCATGTTGCAGCAAGCCGGCACCTGCGCCGCCCGCTCCCAGCCGTCAACGCCGCTCTCCCGCCTCCTGGAGGCCACGCCGCCGGCCCGTCCCGCCGCCGGCCCGCCCAAACCCAGATGGGGCCCGAAGGGCCCAGATCTGGGCCGAGCGGGCTGGTTCAGGCCGCGCCGCCCCGCCGCCAACGGCGA
>NC_041393.1:776384705-776387894 GCF_002162155.2 Triticum dicoccoides
GCCGTCGCCCAGTCGTCCACCCACGCCGCGCCAGGATCTCCGCCGCCACGTCGGACCGCCGCCGCCGAAGAGCACCCCCCGGCGCACACCGCCCCGCGCCGGGGAGCACCGAGAGGGGAAGGGCAGGAGGCCGCCGCCGCCAGCAACTCAGGGGCCAAGCCTGGCCGCGGGTGCCGGCGACGGCGGCGGGGAGGGAGGGAGGGAAGGGGGGGCTCTAGAGGAGGGGGGCGCCGGAGCGCGGCCGGTCGCCCGCGGGGACGACGCGGTCGCGCGAGAGGAGAAGAAAAGGAGAGAGTCGCCCTGCAGCGCACCTGCTAGATTAATTTTAGGATTCACCATCACAGAATCATAAAATTAATCTAGCATGCATCACCCTGCTTTTGTTTGAATGCTAGTGGAGCTCTGGCACAGTCTTTTGCTTCAGGAATCCAGATGGACTGACTCAACACCAGGGGTGATCTTCCTCATTCTTTCAATTCTCCTGACTACTCTTGTATCACGTTGAGTGATGGAGTTCTGAATAGATAGCTTTAGTTAGAAAGTTTCTTCTTCTCTTTTCGGCAAAACAGAAGTTACAAATATAGGCAGTAGAAGCCAATACTTACTATGAAAAAAAAGGACGACAAAAGCAGCCAGGTGTACATCAATAATTGTTGGGCAGGTTAGCAGTCCGTAAGCACCACTTAACTAATCAAGAGGCTTATTAAGCTTAGATCAGTGCTGATGTATGTACAAGACTACCAATACATAATTTTGGTGGGTACCTTGAGCTCATCCAAAGCTAAAAATATATAACGTAGCAATGTATATTGCGTCTTGTTTGTCCTGCTTATCGTCATATCTTCCATGTTGATGTATGAACCCTTTCTTTTATAAAGCAGCAAGTTGAACAATACTTTAACCATTCTCTCGCATGCTGCAGAGGGCTTTCATAGTCATTGAGGTTTGTATTTTATTTCTCATAAAAGTAGTATTAGCAAGGGGAATATTAATACCCAAGGTTGTTCAGTGTGAATGCGACCGCACACCTAATTACAATGTTACAGAAAATCGATTCTATTTCTTTACAAAGGTCCTTCCCACCAACCGATCGTGCGTTATAATTACAATGTCCATGGACTGTCTTGTTCATTGCCGTATCCTATGTAGGAACACATTCCTCCATGTGGACTTATTCCATGAACCTTTATTTTCTACTCCCCCCGTCCCATAATGTAAGACGTTTTTTGACACTATACTAATGTTAAAAAGCGTCTTATATTGTGGGACGGAGGGAGTATTTTATAAAGCGGCAAGTAGAGCAATACTACTTTTTTTTAATAGAACAGTTGAACAATAGTTTAAGCATCCTCTCCCTTGATGCAGAGGGTTTTCTCAATCATTGAGATTTCTCAAAAAACATGAAACACGAATAAAATACCGAAAGTTGTTGATTATGGATGTTATTGAACAACTACTTACAACGCTATCAAACGTTGATTGTATTTCATGCAATTTTCAAGGTTCTTGCATTTCCATCAACTTGAGATGGGTTTTAATTTCTTCTCCTCATATTATGAAGCAACCATGCTCTAATTCAAAAGTTGTGAGATGATCTAGATATATTAAACAAGATTGACACCGTCCGGCTGGTTCTTTCTGTTGGCATGGTTGTCAATGAAAGATACAAATTTTTTTTTTGGGACAAAGGGCGCCATTTATTAACTCAAAATATTGCATCAACCGATGCAAGCATAATGAACACATAGCCGGACTCCATAAAACTTAAATGTATATATCTGCCTTGTCCTATTTATTGTCTTATCATTTGTAGGAACACGGCCTTCCACATGGACGTATGCCACAAACCTTTGTATCATATCGGTTTATATAAAGTTTGTGTTCAAAGTTTCAGTTCAGTCTATATAATCCATAAATAAAGCACTCCACCCTCCACTGTGCTAGCTCTCCTTTTGTTGCAAACTGCATGTGGTGGGCACGCGGATGGATCAACTAGCAATGTGGATGCAAAGTTCAACCAAGGGCTAAACAGATCAAACAAGATGGATCACTTATAGCCAACATAGCCACGACATAGATGTTGAAGGCCAAACCAACAAAAATGATCACTTATCAAAAGTTCAGCCAGGAATGACTCCACTCTTTGGTTCAACGTTGGCCTCTCTCGCATTGAGCTTGGCTATGGAAACACACCCTGCCTTGTGGTCCGGAAAAGAAACTTTGCAACATTGTGAGTGAACATAGTTTGCAGGGTAACTGCAAAAGGGCATGTCATTGAATTATTAGTGTTGAGGCAGAGTAAACTTTTTTTTTTGCTGGGTAGGCAGAGTAAACTTTAGTGCTGAGGTGTCATATTCCTAGCTGCAAGTCTGTGGCGTCGACCTTGTCAGCTGGTGGTATCGTGTGAAGAGATACTAATGCATTGGGAGTGCCCTAATTGCTTGACATGAAGAATGAAAAAAAGTTGCTTGCTTCACGCATCAGGGCCTCACATGCTGCACGTTCAAAAAAAAGTTGACATGAAGAAATCCCAATGCTGCGTGTTCAACCGGCGAAGCACGCGCGGTCAGTCGCTATTTTTCCTTCCACCGGTGGTGGTTAAATTGTTTTTTCTTTCCTGTCCTGATGTGTTAATTTTGATAGTATGGATCCACATGCACCATCATTTTCGGTGATATCATTTTGAGCTCTCAAATTGCCTTGCTGCACCCACCATCCATAGCTCTGTACCATTCAACAGCTTTGTTGGGTTCTAGATAGATATAATCTTCCTTCATGCCTGCCCTGCCCAAGGTATCTAGATTAATAAACTAGACATAGATAGCAGATCTCAAGGGAATAGCACTGCATCTGTCACTAACTAGCTGCCTACCTAATTACTCACTGTATTAGGCTCGTCTTCGTCGTCTTGGATTGATTACTGATGCAGTTTCAGTTTCTAACTAGCTACCAATGCATTTTTTTGTGAAAATACCAAATGCATTCAACAATAACTGCTGAAGAAACAATGTTTTCTTTTTCTTGTTTTAAAACAAGAAAAACAAGACATAACGAGAACAACAAAACATTGTTGCTTAAGAAGATTAATAGTAATCTGTCCACACACTCCAGAGCATATGGTGCCGTGTTAGACTATGTTTAATCTTCATGGAGGTTGAACCAGATCCGAAGGGCATACTTACCTCACCT
>NC_041393.1:776388043-776394350 GCF_002162155.2 Triticum dicoccoides
GCGGCCCTGCATTTATTATGATACAATATCTACCTATGTTATTCTAACCCTCTCTTTCTTCTTTAATTGCTTGCCACATGAACATGTTTGCTAGTCTGGAGTGTATGATACCGGGTAAGATACCACCACTATGGCCAGCCTTACCAGGCCAGTATGCATGATCAACTAAATTAGTAGTCCTGACGTTTCTTCCTTAATGAATACTCATGACTAGCTCTTCGGCATGAGGATTTAAGTGGTAACTTTTTAGATACCCCGCTCATAGGGGAAAAAACCACATAAGCGAGCACTGTAAGCAGAGCGGTGTTTCTGCTCCCGGGCTAAAATATAAAAAATCACTAAAACTGGTAAAAAATCAAAAAAATTCTGATTTTTTTGGCAAGCAAGATGCTCGTGTGCATGGTGTTCGTGCAAAATTTGGTAGAATTTAGCCATCCGAGGAGCGCGCGACAAATATTCTTTTTTTGCCTCTGTGAGTAAGGTTACTGTTTATGCACTGTTCGGACTGACGAGCTCATCGGATGTCCAAAAAAGATGATATTTTTGCACCGACATCACCCACTCAAACATCTTCCATGCAAATAACATTTTTTTTGAATTTACTGTAGCTCGGGAGCAGATTAGCTCGGGTGCAGAGATGGATATTGGGCATTGTAAGTGTCTATCTGCATATCTGACCGGCAAAGATTCCAGTGGGTAGAGGCTAAGTAAGCAAGATGCTTCTTATTCACCATATCGACCAGACAACCACCATTACATCATCTGCTACCAGATTCCTCCTTCTACAATCAAACCCTAACAAGTACTACTTGTATATGTATAGCTCAACTACTGTACGCACAAGAAAATCAATTTCAAAATAAAAAACTCCATCCGTTCCGTAATACAGTGCATATAGATTTTTTTTTTAAATCCAAACTTCACAAACTTTGACGGAGTTTATTTGGCTCGAGGTGCAAGCTCGATGTCTCCGCTTGCTTTTGGTTTTATGTTGTTGCAAAGGCCCCCGGCTGCCACCGTTCAGGCCAATTCATCCGTTAATGTTTTCTCTTCTAATATCTATCTTGGCACAATTGCTTTTAGGGCATCTCTAACGCGGGCCCTTAAATCATCCGCAACCGTCCGGACCATGTGGTCCGGACGTGTTTTACTATTCAACATGAATTTGTATCGGTCCGCTCAGCGGTCTGGACGTGTTTTACCATCACACATGGGTTTGTATCGGCCCGCTCGGCGGTCCGGACGCACTTTTCCTGTAAACCGGAGACAAACTAGGGGGCTTTGCAGGCGTCTCGACCGCAGCCACTTCCTCTTCTAACTACCCTGGCCCACCATTAACCCCCTTCCTCACCCGCACTTGCTTCCTACCTAAAACAGTCAGCGCTGCTCCAGGGAGTCAGTGCCGCATCCACGCCTGGACAGAGCGTACGTGATGTCTCACTGCTGTCGGCATTGAAGTGTCGTGCCGGCCAAGAGAACACCGCCCACGCTGCTTCCCGGTGCACGCCACTGCTCCGCGTTCAAGCGACACCCCGGCGATCCATCGTCCTACATTAATGATAAGCGGTTGCGAGGAACCTACTCCGGCGCCACCCGTCCGTCCGTCTACCATCCGCCCGCTATATAAATTCCAGCCCCGACCTTAGCCGCCGTCATCCTTCTCCGGTCCCTTTCTCCTCTCCGCCCCATGCCCACCATTGCCTCCGCACACTCTAATGCTCTTTGGAACATCCCATCGCCGGACCAGAATAGAAGGTGATGGCCGCCATTGCTGCCAGCCGGCCGGCAGGCAGACGGAGGCCGACGAAGTCTCAATGGAGGACGCGGCCGAGGATAGGCTGGCGCTACCCTCCTCGCCGGCGCATGCCGGCATCACCATTGGCGAGGCATGTTCCCACTACATGGACATGGTGCGGGAGGAGCGGGAGGACAAGTTCCGAGAGGCGCGGCTGACTAGGCCTTCAACCTTCGTCTCCTCGAGAAGCACCGGCGCGTGGATGAGAAACTCTCCGCTGGCACGTCCATCGCACCGGACATGGATGTGGCAGAGCAGGCGGCGTTGCTCGACTCCTATCGCTCTGCCCGTGACATCCGCCGCAACCAATGGCCATGTCGGCAGTTTCAGGCGGAATTACAGGCGACCTACAAGGAGATGGACGAGGCGGCGGACCAGTTGTCGGGAAAGAGTAGTGACGAGGAGGACATCGCCGACTCTGCCAAGGCCGCGCCCCACCGTCACGATCATGAAGACGACATGTCCACGGGTGCCGCCAGCAGCGAGGAAGAGTAGCGATGGTAGGTCGGCACCGCTTGGGTCCGAAGAAGGGCACTACTCTCTTCCGCTCCCGTTGAAGCCAAGCTTGGCGGGCTCAACATGGTCCGCCGATTAGCCGCTCAGGCCGCGGAGGTGGATACCGCCTAGGCAGAGCAGGATACCGCCAAGGCGGAAATGGAGAAGGCGAAGGCAACAGCCGGAGCTTCACGTTGCAGGTCTCCTGGCGGGACATGGGGAATGGGCGTGGGCGATCATTTAATTAGATTATGTTTAGAGTAGGGTTTATTTAAAAATCGTCCAAAATATAATGAATTTCGTGCAGTTTATATGAAAATCAGCGGTGTTTGCATGAATTTCGTCCATTTAGTTCAAACCCGATTGGAAATGTAGGTGGGCAACGTTGGAATGACTGGGTCCCGCATCCGTGTCTGTGGACTAGTCGTTTTGATCCATGGATTGATATGGAGATGCCCTTACAAGGCGGCCTCCTCACTAATGACCATACTCCGTTGGTCTATATATCTTGGTGAAGAAGACTAATGAGACAATACAAGTACTATTAGTGTGAGAAGCAAGCAAGAGATAGAAGAGTAATGGAGGGTGCAGCGGAGGTCCTCGTGAGCAATGTTGGCCAGCTGGTCGGGGAGGAGTTCCGGCAGCTCCGAGGAGTGGGCGGCGAGGTGGCACGGCTGAGGGACGAGCTGGCCACCATGAACGCCCTCCTACGCATGCAGTCTGAAGCAGAGGAGGGTGCCGTGGACCACTTCATCCGGGAGTGGATGAAGCAGCTGCGGGAGGTCGCGTACGACGCCGAGGACTGCGTCGACCTCTATCTGTTCCGCGTCCGGTCCCGGTCGGGCGACCGCTACTTGGTTTGGTGCAAGCGCCTCCTTGGGACGCTTATGGCTCGTTGCCGCCTCGCTGGTGACATCAGGGATCTCCGTGCCCATGCTGCCGCCATCAACGAGCAACATGCTCGGTACGGCTTCAACCTCGACCCACTACGCCGCACTCCTTCCGTGGCCTCTTTGCCCTGTCCACGACCCGAGTCAACTCGTGGGCATCCGGGAGCAGGCTACCCCCCTAGCCGAGAAGATAAAGTCGGAGAGTGAAGATAAGAAGCTCAAGGTGTTCTCCATCGTGGGATTCGGTGGGCTCGGAAAAACAACGCTGGCCATGGAGTTGTGCCGGCAGCTGGAGGCGGACTTCCAACGTCAGGCGCAAGTGTCCGTGTCCCAGGCCTTCGACGGCAGAAAGGGCCTCCAGGGACTTCTCAGACGCGTGCTGCAGCAGATCGTCAAGTCCAAGTCGGAAGAGGACTCGATCAAAGACATCCAGAGCATGGAGGAGAATGAGCTGGCTCACAAGCTCAAGGAGCTTCTTGAAAACAAGAGGTATCGAAAATTGTTGCTTACTTCTTACCATACCTACTATATATTATACTATTATAAAAGGATGCTCGTTTCTTACTCCTGAATTATATATCCTCCGTTTCTTACTCCCAAATTATCCTGCGTTTGGTCCGTTTCTTCGTACTCTCTCAATTCCATATTACTCGTCGCTGATTTAGTACAAAGTCATAGGATTTTCGTCCGTCCTACATAGGCTGTGTTCCATATTTCCCTGCGTAGCTCAGCTGGGCCTTTGTGCCTTTGTATGCCTAGCTGCGTTTGGGCTGGGAACGGCCAACTAAGTATATTGCCCTACCAGCCGGGCTAGGTGAGTGTTTTGCATAAAATATAATATTGTCTAAACTATTAAATTGTACCACCTCGCCTTCTTACATCCAAGATCCAATCCTCCTAAAACTTATATAGGTCTTTGAGTTTCCAGGATATCAAGAAATCATCTCGAAAATTATTAATTCAAGGGTAATAACTGACTTCCGGCTGTCTAGAGAGGATAACTGACTTCGTAGGGGTTAGCATGTTTCGTTCAATTTTATCAATTTGTGAATTTGAATCCTGGTGTTATATTTTTTATTATACACGTTTTGTAATTTCCCTCTTTTTTATTTCATGTGATTTCAATTTAAATTGTTTACAGAATTCAAATGCATTTTCAAGATTAATCTAAATTTTTGGATTAGATGGAGGCGACAACACTAGTCAAACTGCTCTGAGATGGTGTAAGGATGGCATTTCATCCAGTTTCGAGACAGTGCATAAGATACGACAATGTGTTATTATAAAAATCGAAAACTTTTAGAAATAAAAACAATGGCTCTATTTTTCAAAATTGATTCAGCTATATCTCATCAGTTATTCAGCATTGGCTACATTAAAAAAAACACGGCACGTTCTCTTAAATTGGCGTTTGATCATTCGGTTCAATTAGGAAAAGGTTGTAATACTAGGTAATTTTTTTTAAATCAGATCGAACCATATATCTCACTAGGAAAAACCGAAACAACTCATGATGTTTTCTTAAGCTAAGGATGTCCCATGACCAAACTGGCAAAAAGCGGTTAAACCGCATGATTTATAGTGAACCAGTCAGTTTAGTGCCCACTCCACAAATATTCGTCAACATCTATTTTAACCTGAAGTTCCTCCTCCTATGCTTCCAGCAGATGTCGGGCCTTACAATTAACTTCGATAAGAGCGAGGTGATGGTCCTTGACTACCCTCCGAAGGAGGCCCAGTCTATAGCTGATCGCCTGAACTGTAGGCTGGGGTCCTTCCCCACGACCTACCTGGGGATCCCCGTTAGTGACTCGCGCCTCACCGTGGCGGACCTCCGCCCTACGGTGACCCGTTTGCAACACCGCGTCGAACCTTGGAAAGGGTGTTGGCTATCAAAGGCGGCGCGGGTGATCCTCATCAACTCCTCACTTGCTAGCCTCCTTTGGTTCCTCATGAGCTTTTATAGCCTCCATGAAACGCTGCACACGGAAATCGCCAAATACCAATCCAGGTTCTATTGGGCTGGCGACGATGACAAACAGAAGTACCACATGGTGAGTTGGCCGGACATTTGTAAACCCAAAGACCAGGGGGGTCTTGGGATTCTGTCCTCCCGCCGCATGAACATCGCCCTCCTGACCTGGTGGTTGTGGCGTATTGCCAATGGTGACGGAGGGTTATGGCTCACCATTATCCGCAACAAATACCTCCGTGGACAGCCTCTGGCTTTCTTTCAACGGTCGGGCGGCTCCCAGTTTTGGCAGGCCGTCGTGCAGTTGCTCCCCGTACTTCGTATTGGCACGTCCATTTCGGTTGGTACTGGGTCCGCGACCCTGTTCTGGTTCGATCGGTGGCTCGAGGACACCCCTCTGGCCGCCCGCTTTTCTGATCTCTTCGCCATTGCTGTTGACCCTCGGGTCTCTATTGAGACGGCCCTTATTGACTTAGGGCGCCTCGCGTTCCGTCGCCCTTTCGGTCCCCTTGAAGTGGCCTCCTGGGACTCCCTCCTCCAGGACATCGCCCTTCTCCCGATGAGTGTTACTGACGCCCCGGATGCCATCTCGTGGCGCCTAGAGTCCTCCGGCCGCTTCTCTACTAGGTCCCTGTACGCAGCCATCGCGCCTTCGCCCGCCCCCGAGCCCTTTGGTTTAATCTGGGACATCCGATTACCTCTGAAGATTAGGATCTTCCTTTGGCAGTGGATTCGTGGCCGCCTCCCCTCTGGTGTCGAAGTCCTCAAGCGCAATGGACCCGGAGATGGGCTCTGCCCTTTGTGCGGCACCGCGGAGGATGCTAACCACATCTTCTTCACATGCCATGCGGCACAGTTCCTCTGGTCCTGTTTCCGCGAGACGGTTGGCGGACAGTGGTGCAACTCCAACTTTCCCGACCTCCTCGCGGAAATCCATGCCTCCCCTCCCCGCCACCGACATTTCCGTTGGCTATGCGTTGGGGCTCTCGCCTGGACGCTGTGGACCGTTCGCAATAAGCTTGTCATCCAAAAAGTCCCTCTACGTCGCGCTACTGACGCCATTTTTAAAATGTGTGGGTACTTGCAGCTTTGGCGGCCGCTTAGCCGCCCTCAGGATCGGGACGTCATCAACACCCTCCTCGCCGACCTGCGATC